>NW_016690184.1:1543565-1692777 GCF_001604755.1 Lepidothrix coronata
CACAGTGTACGTGAACCTGAGGTTGTGGAGCAGATTATATTTGCAACATTGAAAAGTGTGATTAGACCAATAAATAAGAACATTTGATCTTCCCAGTCTAGAAACGTAGCAGCAGATTTTGCAGATGTCTTAGAGGGGAGGCATTACAGTTCTTTGACGAAGAGATGAGGAAGACCAGGAATGCAAAAAAGAACAAACCCGACCAAATAAACAGTCTAAAAAATTGATAAATACTTTACAATGGCAATAGTATGTCAGGGTTTTTAAAATCTGTGAAGCTTAGCTGAAAATTACAACCCACTGCAGTGATAAGGCTACAGAGCTACCTTTTACACTGGTAATGAAGGAAGGAAAATAAAATGTGTGTGTGCCATGTGTAATATATGATATGTATAATAAAATGTACCTAAGTACTTTTTCTAAAAGACTTATTTTTAACATTAATATCAGTAATGTCAGGTGTCTAATTTTAGCCAATTCAACCATAGTATCATTACAAAAATTATGTGAGAATTTCATAAGATAATGAGACTGGAGGTCAAAAAGAATTTAAATATGAGATAAACTGAAGCAGGTTGACATTTTTGACATAAAATTATACATTCTTTTGTCTCTCCTTTCAACTGAGAAATCCAATCAGTATTTTAGACCTAGAGGTCATTTCAGTATCTACCAGGGAAATATGCTACGATTTACATCATTTTTGTGTCTTTCTACAATCAATTCATGAATTATTCATGCTCTGTTTATCAAGATGTATAAGAGATATGGTCGAACAGTTCAAATAATAAAATGAAAATTTTAAACAAAACTGTTACATTGTCAGACATCAGAATGCCTGATTTGTAGAAATATCTGATATTCCAAATTTTTGTTGAAGCTTTAATATTGAATTCAGTTTTGGTCAATCCAAGTATTTCTTGTAAGTGCAGTAGTTGTTTTAATTTAGGAATTTATAACATAAAATAAACTTCAAAATGAAATGTTGGTTTTTACATGATACCCAGAGACATGTTTTACAACTTAAAATATACCAACAAAATTACCACCTTCCATGGAAATATGGTCTCATGGGCTATATTCCATAGAAAAGTTTTCAACTAAATTTTATATCCTTTATAATGGCAATGCAATAGAGAATAAATTAAAGAACTAAATCCATACATATTCATCTATTAGTTGCCTTTGGAAAATAAAATATCCAATTACTCAAACGAAAAGAAACAGACAGTATTCCTGACAGCAAAAAGTTTACAAGAATGTACCAGAAAATGAACAATTAAATTGTACATCACAAACCTGAACAATATCTAGTGTTCAGTAATCTGTACTTTCTATAAGTCAGGGATATTCTTATATATATTCGGATGAGCCAATGAATATGAAGTCTTGTCAAACCATACAGATAACAAGACAATGAAAAAATAACTTATAAAATACCTCCTTTCTCACATAATCTCCAGATAATATTTATCTCATTTTCCTGTTAGTTGTTACTGTTGAACATGTAAATCTACAGATTTATAATCATTCACTGGTTAGAAAGTGCCATAATTATATTTGAGAATTTGAGAAAAGGTATCTCAAAGAAAAAGGAATTAAGCTAAGAAGATAAAATGGGGTATAATTTGATTTAAAAATCCTTGTTCTCGATTTTACAAGTAAAGATACTGTGATTAGCACTGCTTCAAATGAAGTTCCTTGGAAGAAGTTTTACACCTCTTCAAGAAAGTTACATTTTTAACTGTTTCTCAAAATGTCATATATAAATTTTTACTATGTGTCAGCAAATATTTACTAAGGTAATAAAAAGTCTTAACAAGAAACAGGAGAGAGAGAAAAATCTGACTTCCTCCCTCGAGCTCCCGTGTAGCACCATACTGCTCAGCTGTGAAAAAGAAAGAACTAAGGATTTTACAAGTAAAGCAGATCACCACACTCTGGTTCAGAATCACCCTGAAACAGGACTTAATATTATTTGTTGTACACACTTCAAAATAATAAAGTTAGCACATGAATTATTCCTCACTCAAACCAAACCTTAAATCTGTAGTGCTACAGTACTGATAATGCCCCGTTCCAAATTTATTAACTCAGAGTAATGTAAAGATTGCAGGCTGCACCCTTACAGTACCTGCTGCTTGTGATCCCACTCTTGCCATTGAGGGAAGCGGGGGAGGAACATGTACTGTCTGGTAACCATCAGAAATTAAGACAGAGTTGTTTGTTTACATGACAGTAAAGTAGAACATGGCATACTTGAACACAAGGATTCCCTGGGAATGATTTTTTAAAATAATAAGAATAATGAACTTTTACTTCATCTGGGATATTGAAAAGGGGATTTTTTTTGTTTGTTTGGTTTGGTTTTCAGATTGTGGAAGATGCTCTTAGATCTCTTTCTAATCCTACTTGGTATGATTCTGTGTTGTGTATGGCATGAATCTGAAATCAAGAAGTAAGCTAGTGGTCAACTTGAAATTCAACAAATAACACTGGGAGAAAATTGAAGCATTATGTTTAAATTTGATATCTAGATGGTGACTCATAAAAATCAAAATCTTGGCTATAGTCTAATCTTGAAAAGAAGTTTAGAACATTTTTAATGGATTTCTATGAATTAATAGGTAAATGGATCCAAAGGAAAATTTGTCCCCCATACAGTGGAGCCCTAAACACTTGAGTGTGACAAGCAAACAAAAGAATCATATGAAATAATTTGCCTCAGCTGTTTATTTTCATCATGACTGATAGGCAAATATTAGAGGTAACAGCAGACCATTCACTAAATCGAAAATAATCTTTGGGGAACTTCAAGTAAGTCTAGATTTAGGAACATAATTCTGCGATTTAAAGCAAAATGGCTTTACTGGGATCTAAATTTTAATATTCCTCAGAGCGGGTTACAAAAAGGACACCTATGGAGAATAAGAGAATTCATTTTAATATGTTAAGCTGAAACCTAAACTAGAAAATTGAAACTGATACAGTGTCAGAATTCAAAAACCTTTGGGAATGACCTCAGAATAAATTTCAGGGACTATTAACTATTCAGATTTTAGGATTAATTGATATATATCCAATTATTCAGCATCATAGTGCTAAAACTTAAGGAAAAAGTTGATGAATTTGTTTGTTTTGCTGGCAAACTCGAAAAAGAAAAAGCAAAACCACTATACACATGAAAACTGTTAAACCGGTAACAAACCAATTTGTCTGACAATATTGGGGGCAGTTAAATATTTTTCAACTAAATCCTTTCTTGTCATAAAAACATAGTTTTGAATGAATGAAAAAATAAAGTCGAAGTGAAAAATATTTATTTTAGTGTTTTTGGTTTTCCATTCAAGTGCTATTATACTACAAAGAGTAGTTTTCATAAGCTTGAAATCTTTAACTTCTCTATATCTCTCATCTGGCTTTCATTCCTGTCACAGTCAGATGAGACTGGACTGTTTGCTAAAGAGGATGAGACCAAACTCCTCCCTCTCTGCAGTTGTAGTGTGAAATTAAGGGGCTTTACTCGAGGAAAATGTGGAAAAAACAGAAGAAATAACAACCCTTTATTAAAAGATATATGTATGTTGGTAAAACAGTAACAAGAAAACAACAACAACAACAAGTTTGAATGACTGTCCTTTAGCACAGTCCTAACCGTGGCCTGCAGGGGGTGTTGTTGGGTCGCTGGAAGGTGCAGGACCTGCAGTACCTGGTCGTGGTCGGCAGGGGGCGCTGCCGGGCTCCGGCAGTCACCACGTGGCAAACAAAAGGGGTCTGGGGGGGAGCAGTCCCGGCCCGCAGGGGAAACCCGGGAGGGGGAGATAGGGGGGCCCCTTTTATCCTCAACGAAGGAAAGGGGGTGAGGAGAAAAACAGTTCACCCCCCAAAAAGGACCCACCGCTCCCAGATGGCAGTGTCTCCAAGACTTCCCTCCCCCTCCTTTCCCTCCCGGCAAGCACCGACCTCTCCGATGAAAAGGGAGCAGGGAAACAAAAACAGCACTCGGACCCGGCGAGAGCCACGAGGCCCAGGCAGCGCAGGGCTGGCAGTCAGATCTCACCAGGGTGAAAGAACCAGGGGAAAGTTAGCTGGCTCCCAGGCTTTTCTCCAGGAAAGCCCGAAAAACAGTCCCTCCGTCTCCTGGCCCGAACAGCCTCTGCCCTCTCTCCTCCCCGACAAACCGCCCCCGCCCCTGGTTAATTGGCAATTAACCTAGGGCAGCCACATCTTTTGTGAAGTTAATGACCTCCCTTCCCCCCTCCGAGCTCTGTTTTCTCTTACAGGGAAAGCAGGGGAAGGGAAAATTGCTCTTTCAGTGTTATAACCCAGGACAATTCCCTTATCATATGTAGTATTAGTTATTTTTTTTACTTCTGTGGTCCCACTTATTACCCATAATCTGTCACAAAACAATGAGAGGTCAACTTATACATCTGTGTGGTTATGATATCAGCATTTATCACTCACTGGTTAAATTTATAAACAAACTTGTCTGCAGCTTCTCCCACTCAAAACTCCTACAACCACCCACGAAGCTACCTCACTGTTGTCATAGAGAAAAATTGTTCAACTTACTGTACAACTTACAGTTCAAATCAGATCAGGATCAGAGAGGTAATAAATGACACATTACTGGCAATCAGACAACTATACATACAGGATTAACACTAGCAATGCTACCAATAAAGCACAATCCCAGACAGTAACACAATGTTAATATACACTTAAAAATTTCCAAATATATTTCTCTAACTGTCACCTCACTGAGGCACCAGCATGGAAACATGGCCCCACATGACCCCATGTGAATCTGGAGGACACTTCCCCCACCACTGTGCTGCGGTGCCAGGCTGGGTGCAGGCTGGTCCCATGCTTCGTGGGGAAGGGCCAGATCTGGCCCAGGCAAGCTGGCAATGCTGTCAGGGATAGCTCTGCAAGGTAACTGATTCCAAATGGCAATGTAAAATGGGCATCACTATTAGGACTCCAGGCCTGCACTAATGTTGCTGGGCCAGACTTAGATTGTTTCAGATCAGTTTGTTCTCCAAATCAGGTAGCCATTCAGTTCAGGAAATACTCGTGCTTTTGACAGTACAGATGAGAATTAGTCTGCATTCCTTACACTGAAGGCACTGAAGCAATACTTCTAAGTTACCAATACAGCAAAATATAAATAAATTCCTCTTCTAGTGATAGCGTTGGTGACAAGTAAAACAGCTTGTTATGTACATCAAGACCCTCACAGAAAACAAGAGTCATGAAACAAGTAAAAAAGGATTAATTTTGTAGTAGGGCTTATAATCAGAAAAACTTACCACAAAAGGTTCTGACTTTTAAGAGGATCACAGTGAACACAGAAACATCCCTTTGTATAGAGAAAAAGAAAAAAAAGTAAAAGCAGAAAAACAAAAAGGAAAAGAAGAAAAGAAAAAGTCAGCTTGGGGATAGATTGAACAGGGCCTTGAAAGACATATCAGCATGTAAAAACTCTACTTGAAGTGTACAAAAGAAGCTCCTGACTAAAGAAAACTTGCAATCTAAAATGCTGCTGAAATTGCGGTGTCTGTGGAAACTGTGACTTAATATACAAAGATCTTTATTCGGGGCAAGCAAGAGGTCAATGTCCATAAAACATGTACCACATCAAAAGCCAAACAGTAAACTGGAAACAGCAAACAGCTTACGATTTTGACGTTTGACTGTGGAAGAGTAGAATAATGTAGAAACTGCAATGTAAAGGAAATATCTGAAGTGTAAATGATCCAGCAAAGATTGTGATAAAGAATAAAAACAATTTTTGCTGTTGATACAGAGATAATACCACATTAGCTAAGAGGCAGATAAACAAAAAAGCTCAGTAAGTAAAAATAGCTCAATAAGTAATAAACAATTAATAGCTCAGTAAGTACAATTAACGATTAAAATAGTAAACTAACCATCACATTAGGAAAATGTTCAGGTTTGCCAAATGAGTAGGTGAACCTCATTTTGCCAGGAAAAACAACGGACTTAGGCTTTACTCAGAATATACTGAGAAGCACATATTTGATTTTCAGCTGTCTCCCATTATCACAAAAACTTTGTTTCTGATTCAGAAGACAGGGAATAGCATGTCTCTCTGCATAGGTGCAAGAAATTGCACATGGCCAATTCATGTTCTCAGTAAGACTCTCGTCAGTGTGAGAGATAACACAGCTTTAGATTAACTAATTCCCTACTATGTGTTTCATATTTTTTGCATGAAGAATTTACACTAAATTTACAATCATATTTGCTTGAAAAACATGTGGAGTACCAACAAAGATTGCTATGCCAGTCACAAAAGGCAGGGGGAGGAAATAAAAAATAAAAATGTTATGCAACTGGATTGTATAGAGACAGCAAGCTATTTTCTAGTCATATCACACTGATATCATTTTTACTTTCATCAGATCCACTTCTGCAAAAGGTATTCTTCCCATTCAAAGACAGATAGTTAAGGTAATGCATTGTTTGAAGTTTTAAAGAATTGCATTTTTAACAGAAACATGCCTAGATATGCATAATAACAAAAAATACTGAACATAAATCATAATCTTTTCATTATTCTGTGTAATGGTATAACTCCAAATTCTACTTTTGTAGAATAGCTATCTAATTGTCCTACATTTTCTATTATCCTTGAAAAACATTTCAGCTTCATAAACCAAAAGTTCACTTGTAAAATCATTTATTCCTTCATTCATAAAATTTTCTTTGAATGTGAAACTTTGTTGTTCTTTAATTGCCTAAATATGGGGCATTGTAGGATAACAGCTCTACTGGTGAGTCACAACACCTGCACTTTGGATCAGAGACTGGAGATCAGAGACCAAATATCTAAGCCAGTACTCTGGAGAGGAATTCTTTCTCCTACAGGTTCAAAATGCACTTCCATGTTTTCAGTCAGGTTCTGTATCTGCAACTATTGAGGCTTTTCTCTTTAAAACATGAAATAATTTGGTTAATACTGGGTATAAAAAATGTATAATATAGATAATGGGTGTGCTAACTGTACAAACATTTGTTCAAAGCTCTGATCTAAATTGTGTTCAGATAAAATAACAGATATTGTAAATGTAACAGCCACCTGGGAGGTGCCATACCTGTGTTTGCTTAGTTTCCAGTTTGGCTTTGTTTTGTTTTTCTTTTAGCTCTAAGGATCATTTAGTACTATAGGAAGGAAAGAAATATTGGTACCTACATGTGTGTATTGAGGAGGTAGTACAAAGAGTAAGGTAGTTGAATCTCTCTTCCTTCTTCAGTCACAATCACAAAGTTTATTTAGGATTCCAGCAGTCCTCCAAACCAAAGGAAACCATACCCTGACCATGAAGATATGTCAGGAGATCATTTTTAAGTCATGAATCTAGAAGATACAGAATCATAGCAGTCTGTGGAGACAGCAGACATGAGCTTACTGCCTACAAGATATTTTAGATGCCGCTATACTTACTACTGCTGTGATAAGATACACTTACTCCCAAAGAAATGTTCTAGAAGTTAAACATGGATTTCAGATAATGTAAATGTGCATCTTGTGGGGGACTGTTCAATACCTGTTATCAGTGGTTTCATCATTGACAACCAAAAGAAATTAGGTATTTTAAGTTCGGAAATATTAGTCGTAAGTATGTGTGAAGGAAGTGTCCAAAAGTATATCATGATTCATACACAGCTGCACATGAGGGGATTTCATATTACAGTCATGAGTCATAGCATCATAGAATGGTTTGGGTCAGAACAATCTTTAAATTTCATCTAGTCCAACCCCAACCCCCACCCCCCCCATAGGACATCTTTCCCTAGATGTCTATATTGCTCAAGTCTCTCATCCAGCCTGTCCTTGAGCACTTCCAACAATATTATACATGCTGCTATGTGGTGTTGCAATTGACGTGGGTCAATTGTAATAGTGTTTCATGTGACTGCTCAAAACTGTTTAAAGCTATAGAAATATTTTTTAACTCTGCTTTTCTGTTTTTCTATTTCACAGGATAAGACACTTTGCAATCAAGACCATTTATTGGAAAAGGAAAATATGTAAAATTGCAAATCTATGAAAATAGACAGAAAATAAATAGAGAACATCTGCCCATTTTGGTTAATGAATTGAGTTCTGTCAATCGCCAAGCTGTCTGATGGTTGCACTGGGCGTAGGATGTAATAACACAGGGTGAAGTGCTCTTGGCAATGCAGGCGGGCTGAATTAGGGCTGTTGACCTGTGGTCACCATGAAGAGAAGCTCCTACTGCTGCTGTCTTTCCTTCCTCGTTTTTTCTCTCAGATCTGCCATATCTATCAACAGAGGACATTTCCTTTGAAACCTTCCTTCCTGATATTTTGAATGTGTGCAGTGAGAGTATACAGTAATTTACATACTATATAGATTTAAGTTTGCTGTTTTCTTAGATTAAACTTCAAGGCATTTTTAATTAATCTTTTTCTCAAACAAACCTCAACTGTAATTTTCTTTTTTGAGTAAAATACTTTGGAAATTATTTTTCAGGTGACAACAGAAGAAAAGAAAGGAAAATAAAAGCATATGGTAATATATGTTTTTGAATTAATAACTTTTTAAATTTAAATTTGAAAATAATTAAAGTAATTTTAATTTAGTGTTGTAACACTGTGAAATACACAATATTATAAGGTTTTGTTACTTACTTTAGGGTTTTTTTTGCCATGATGAGTACTTTATAAGTAGTACTCACAGTTAGAACTCTGACATGATATTTCTATTACAGAATGCTACTCTATAAATCACTTTATATTATAGAATTTTTTTTCCAAAACCTTTAAAATTGGTAAAATGGTCCCAAGGGTTCTTCTTTTATTGCTGCCTGGGCTCTTAGATCAGGAAGGTTACTTTGCTATTTATATAATTTCCTGTAATGTGGTGAAAGGAATGTGTAAACATATGCTTTACTTTTTATTAGTTATTGAGTGTAGTAATTCTGGTGTAATGGAATGTTTTTAAAAAGTTATTGGATTTTTTAATTTTTGCCAAAATCTTTATAAAAGAGATCATATTTAATCTATAGAAATATGGATATTTAATGAAAAAATGGTCTCTATGACCAAAGGAATATATTTATACTCTTATACCACATATGAATAAGAAATTGCTTCAGTTCAGATATACATAATTTCAAAACCTAAACCACAACCCATCAGACAGGAAGAGAAAATATACACAGATTAAAATAATAGGTTAGACTACCATGGACCAATAAACCTTTGCTGTTGATTTATATCACAGCATCTTAAAAATTCTCCAGAGTTAATCCTTTACAAATTACATAAATATTCTAGAACAAATGGATGCAAAATTGTATTCAGAAGATGTTATCAGTGGTTCGCTTGAAACTGGAATCTCATACTGAGATTCTCTTCCATTGGGCTCTATCCAGTAGTATTCAATGCTACTCAGTACTCTTGAGAGTAAGTTGGATGTTGGAACAGGAATTTCATATTTATTGCATTCATATACATTTCCACATTGGAGGAAGCTTCAGTTGCAGGGCTGGATTGGAATTCCAATCATTCTGAAAAACTGGAAAACTGTTATGAAAAAAAAAGAAAGTGTTTAATGAAGTCAAAGGTATAATTCTACAGTTAGATGGGAAAAAATGATTTCACAAATTGGGAGAACAGTGTGAGAGTAGATTACAATTCTCCAGAGCAGGATTTGGGGATTATGATACAAAGTAAACTATAGTGAACTACTGTTGAACAAGACTGCTATTCTGAAAAAAAGATAAAGATTATGTTGGTGTACAGTTATGTGGTATCTGTAAAGGTAATGGGTCTTCTTTACCTGAATGTTACATTATAGAGTATCCTCTGCCTCTAATGTGTGGACCAGCTGGGAAGAGTCAGAGCTATAAAAACGTAATTTACAAAAACAGTTTGAAAACATTTGGACTTGGGGGAGGGGGAGGTTATAGCCTGCTTCAAATACAGAAAAATATGGTTGCAAAGACCAAAGATAAAAAATAAACTGTTTTGCATACCCACAGTCAAGGGAACTGAAAGTAATGGATGTAAATTGCATGAAACGAGACTTTAGTTACAGATTGGGAAAAACATAAGCTATTTTTAAAACCTGTGATAGGTTGCCTACATGCATTATGGATTTTTCCCCACTAGACATTTTTAAGAACATGTGACCCATCAAAAATCATTCAAATGGATGAAGAGGAATAGACTTCATATGTCTTAAAAAACATTTGTCATATTTTGTCAGCCCTTTGGCTTTAAACATTATTTTGCAAACATGCTAAATATGGTTCTTCACTATTACAAAGTCAACTAATAGGATGCACCAAGATATGCAGGTTGAGAATGAAGTTGATTGATAATGATTTTCAAGAATTTGAAGCTTTAAGATGCTGTTAGCTTTGTTTTTAAGTGAAATGATTAAGATTTAAAATGGATGATTTAAATGACTGGGTTTCTTAAAGTATATGGAAAGTAAAAGGAAATGCAAAGTTGCACAGCTGTGCTGTGGGGTGGAAGATAAAAATTCACATTCCTAACACAAAACTCTATCAAAGGCTCTTGGTTCAAAAATTTAACTTTCTAAATTAGGAAAAGTGTATTTGCCAATAATTTTACAATAATGAAAAATCAATATTTTAAACAGATCATGGAATAACAAGTTTTTCAATTCAGCATCTCTGCTTTTTCTGTGTAAAATTCATTTCTGTGAAGGTTGTAGGGAAAATGGGAGAGCATCTTCCCCCTAAAATGCTGGTATTTCCTTTCTTGTTGGGAAAGCAGTGCAGGGAACATCTAAGAAGATAAGTGAAATATAATCCGGAGTACTCGGGAATGAATGATAATACTATCTTTCTTCATTCTGTTAAATAAAGGAAGTTTAAAATCTTGCTACTTTAATGTAAGCAACAAAAGGTTATTGTTCAGTTCTGTTTCAAAAAGGTATACCTTTTCAGTACTTTTTTTTTGTGGATGGAAAAGTGCCACATTTGGCCTCTGAGATTGTGACATTATTCCTGTACCTGAGAAACACACTAAAAACTTTAACTTGTCAAGGCAAAGGAAAGCCTTGACCTTTTTTCAGATGAAGTACCTCAATAATATGGTGATGAGGACCACATAAAGAACCATAACACCAATCTTCACTTTCCCTAAGGGGAGAAGCTGATCTCTCAGGTTACCTGTTCCAGATCAGAAGACAAAGATAAAATCTTTTCTTGTTCTACTATATATTTAGCTCTCTCCTCTGTAATTTATGCTGTTAAATATAGCTTTTTAACCTGAACCTTTGGCTTAGGACTTTAGTTACTATATAAGATCCCGTGTAGCAGAATTTTTAATGGAAGTGTTATGTTAAAATTTTAACCCTTTTTTGAAACCTCATTGTTCATGGAAATTGTTTAATGAATTTAGTTCATATTTTACATAGATATGCAATGAAAGGATCTGTATTTAATAAATGTTTCCTAACTGTTGATATTATGCTTTGGATGTATATAAATGTATTACATTCATGGAGTTTTGCACTAGAGGTGAATTGCAATAAATTTTATGCATTTAATCCTTTATCTGACTAGAAGAAAACAGTATTAATATGGAAATATTTTTATTTTACTTGTCAATAATGCTTTCAAAAAGAATTAGATTGTTGATTATCTGGTCACCTGTGCATAATAGAGAATTTTACTACTTAGACTAAAAATAAGACACTTACAGATATATAAAATCAGTGAATTTCTGGTCACTGGGTTTATAGTTAAATTTACAACATCTTTACAATTTCACTTTCTAAATTTTTAAGATGGCTACAGTGCTTATTGATTTTCTACTTTCTAAATTTCACTTATACCCTCTACTGTATTTCTATTTTATGTAGCTTATGATAATAGAATGAATTATTAGTAGGAAGATTTTCAGTATCATGGAGCAGAAATGGCTACAGACTCTCTAGAAAAAATTGTATGGTGTTTACAGGCAATGATCAGAGCCATATAACTACGTTTTGGGATCTGTGACACTCTCCTGCTACAGACATGAGAGTAAATCACATGTTAGCTATTTGTTATTCATCAGCTGGATCTGAATATGCCTTTAATATAATCCTGGAAAATCTGTAAAATATTTTATTACTTAGTATTAACTAGTCTTCCCAGATTCCCAGAAATCAGGTTCTTAGGACCTGATCTTCCATGTAATCTATGGTGGAATTAATTTCAGGGGCTCTGAAGCAATGCATGGCAGCATTTGCTGTGGTGTCAGGCACCACCATGGTTCATAGTGCCAGCTGGCTGGTCTCAAAGTGGCACTTTATTCCTGTTGAATAAGCATCCTATGATCCAAGGAGGCCTCATATGCTGCTCTCAGTGATTCAGCAACCTCTAAGTGACAACTAATACGCAAAGTAGTTCAAGTTCTTTTACCACTTTACTCTTGGAAGGGAAATTTGATTCATTAAAAGAAGTAACATCAATTCCATTGGTATGTCTGAATTTTGTTCAGGGTCATTTCAATGTCCCATTGGCTTTGTTAGCTCATGGCATAAGATAAAGATGAAAATTCAAAAGAAAGTGAAATGACATTTAAGTTAAAATTTGATTTCATCTGTTTTGCCCAGAAGTAAACTACCCACAATTAAAATAAAGCATTTATTTTCAGAGTGAGAGACATATAGAAAATCATTGTTTGCATCAGGCATTCTTCAGACTTCTTTCTGCATTTTTTAGTCCAACGTGATCAAAGTTTATACTTTCTTTTTTTATTTTTCAGGTCATTCACTAATAGGCCATGGGAGCTTTGTAGGTAAATGAGTAAGTAATTAAGTAAAATATAATATTTAAAAGCATTGCAAACACATGTCTTGGAATAAATAGATCTATCTTTCTGAAGTCATAGATGACTGCAAATAAAATTAACAAAAGCTTTTGCTTCATGCAGTAGTTAATATTTTAAATGTTGTAGAAAACAAAGTTTCTGACTCATCTGAAGAGGTAGCAGCAAAAAAGTCTGCAGGATGTGATGGGCTAAAAAACCCCCAAAAATTCGCAAGACAAGCATATATTCAATTGTTATAGCTGAGAGATGACTGCATCACTAAAGTGAACTATCAAAAATCATGTCCAGTGCTTATAAGATTATTAAATTCTTGGTCCTGTACATATGTGGAGTGCAGATGTAGCCCAAGCGCAGATATCCTGTTACTTCTTAACTCGGTGTTATTGTCGTAGTGTAATTGAACAGTGAAGTGGAAAACAGAGATCACAAAGACTTCTTGTACTGTCTCTTCTCTTTACACTTTCCTGGAACAATTTATCATGGCTGAGTCATAAAGGGAACTGGTTGTAACATTGTCTTGCAAAAATCCATTGACCTTGGTAGAATGCCTTGTGAAAGACAACTCAGCTTAGTGGAAAACATAAAAGTTTCCTACACAGAAAGAAGGGGTCATAAGGTGGAGGTTTTTTTTTTCCTACAAAAGAGCAATCGATCAGCATCTTCAAGTAATTTAACTATTCTGAATTTGATTTAAAAATAATTGTATTAAAAAAAAAAAAACTCCTTTCTAGGCTTATACAGACAAATATACTATTTGGTCATTGGAAATCAATCTATTGGATAACTAAAAATATGAATCTTGTATTCCAGAATCAGTTACTTATGCAGATTTTGCTCTAAATGAACATAAAAAAATATACTTCCAATATCAGTCATAAAGTAGGAAAACAAAATAAAAGTCTTTACTCAGAACATTAGTTGTGATTAAGAAGTATGTAAATTCTGATCTTCAATCAGTCATTTCAAAATTAAACCTAAAGCAAAGTAACCCAAACTCTGCCCTGCAAATCTCTCATTACAGTGCCATTTAGAAATGAGATTTCCAACTGAACTCCAATTGTGTTTAGTTAAACAAGCTGTCAGATTGCAATTGGTATGTGCAATATGAAAGTTATTCAAGGGTAACATTCTGAACATATGCAATAATTATTAGAAGAACAGATATGCAGTGTATTCATTTGGTTTCCACTACAGAAAAAGCAAACATGAGCTGCTCACTGCAGTAAACAAAGGAATTTGACTTGTCTGTATTTGGGAATTTCTTATCTGAGGAAATGAAAAGAATACACTGTGTACTCTTGATCTTTCTTTAAAGTCACCAGTCATCAGTGTAAAAGGCTGCTTGTGTTAGGAATCTGCTGCAGGAGGTCAAACTACATGTTATTATACTCACTGGAAAAAGTACCTCTTTTATTTCAACAGTAGCTATTTCACAGCTGGAATCTCTATTTTCTCTTAGGTGTGCAAAACCATTGGAATTTTTAATATGCTATTTCTTTTATTCTTATCAGAATTGTAGAACATGTCTAGAATATACCCTAAATGATTTACACTAAAACATTTCAGTTATCTAAAGGCCAGTATTTTGAAAGGTTGACCAACTCAACTTCTAAAAAAAAAAACCAAACAAAAAACCACACAAAACCAAACCGAAATCCACAAACAAAACCCCTTCCAAACTTACAACAAATAGGAATGTGAACCCAATCTTTTTCTTAGAGTTTAAGCTCAAAAATGGAATTAATGGTCTTGGTAAAACTTTTATTTTTATAATTACAGAAAAGAGTTTGTCTGATTTGTTTTCATTTTCCCTGTGCGATAAAGGTGGTTTCAGTTTCTAGGTGAAATGAATAAGAGATTAAATATATAGTTGAAACTAGTGTAGCTTTATAGTTGTTAAGCTGAGATTTTTGTAAATTTACATGAAGGAGGCTCAAAAATTTTATCTATTTCTAAGAAACACATACATTTAGTATTGTCTTAGAAATATTCTAAACCTTTCACATAAGAGCTTCTTAGAAACTGTCCCTAAATCATTGAAACAGCTATCAGTTGGGCTTCAGTGTTTTTAACTAAAAGTCTTCATATTTTCTTTTTATTTCCTTTCTACCTATATTTTTCCGTAAGATTCTACTACTTACACTACATCATATTATTTATAGTATTACTTGTATCACAGTCTTTCTAATTAAAAAAACAAGATCTTCAGTATTAAGGACTTATTGAAACATAATACCTAATGCTTAGTGCTTTCCTCTATTTGGTTTGAACATTCCAGGTGACAAAGTTAAATTTTTAAGATCACAGATATTTCTCACATATAGTGTAAATATATAACGATAAATTATTAATGGCACTACTAAGGTATCTATAGATAATAATGAGTATATAAGGTTGTTACAATGTTGACATCTAAGGAGAAATGAGGAATATTCAGAGTGAGGGCATCTGTCTTCCAACACAGCCATTATGTGTGCTGGAAACCCATTTTCTTCAGGATGACTGAACACCTGCCTGCTGAAAGGAAGCACTGAGTGAATTCCTTGTTTTGCTTGCATGTATGGCTTTTACTTATTGAATTGTCTTTATCTCAACCCATGAATTTTCTCCCTTTTACCCCTCCAGTTCTCTCCTCCATCTCACTGGGGAAGAAGTGAGTGAGCAGCTGAGTGGGGCTTAGTTACCAGCAGAGTTTCAGCCATTATGGCTTAGGATAGTTTACGGCATGTTTGCCCAGTTAATATATCAAGTATTAGGAAGATACCAGTTGTGATCAGAGACACATAAAGCTATAGAAGATAAGTGAAAATTTTAAGGGCAAACATTGAACTTGGGTGTCTGTGGTGTCTTTCCATTCCTTTAAAAGTAAATCCCATTTGCTTATCTTTTCACAACTTCTGGTTTCTATATATCGACATATTTTCTACATCAGCTCATGTTAATAACAAGGTTTTATAGGGCTGAAGAACTGAATAGTTCAGTTCCTTACTCAATTTGAAACTGATAATGTGTTTAGTAAATGTATTTTATCTTGAGGGGTTTGTGGTTGTTTTTTGTTTTTTTTGTTGTTTTTTGTTGTTTTTTTTTTCTGGGAAACATAACAACTTTTAAAATCTTTTGGTACACATTTTTCAAAAAGAAAAGTTTGAATTACTGATAAATTCATATCTTACTTTAAAATGTAACCTGGAATAAATGTTAATAATATATTCAAAAGTAATTTTGCCGTATCTCAATAATCCAAATTCATAGAATCATAGAATCATCATCAAATCATAGAATGGCCTGGATTGGAAGGATTCTTAAAGATCATCTAGTTCCAACTCCCCTGCTGTAGACAGGGACATCTTCCACTAGATCAGGTTGATCAGAGCCCATCCAAACTGGCCTTAAACACTTGCTTCCCTGGGCAACCTGTTCCAGTGCCTCACCACTCTCACTGTAAAATATTTCTTCCTAATATCTAATCTAAACCTACTTTCAGTTTGAAGCCATTTCCCCTGCTCCTGTCACTACATGTTTTTGTAAATAGTCTCTCTCCATCTTTCTTCTAGGCTCCCTTCAGGTACTGGAAGATCACAATTAGGTCACCCTGAAGCCTTCTCCAAAACAATTCTCTCAACCTTTCCTCATAGGAGAATTGTTTCATCCCTCTAACCATCTTGGTGGCCTCCTCTGGACTCTCTCCAACAGATCCATTTTTTTCTTGTGCTGGGAACCCCAGAGCTGGACACAGTACTTGAGGTGGGGTCTCACCAGAGCAGAGTGGAGGGGCAGAATCACCTCCCTCAGCCTGCTGTCCACACTTCTTTTGATGCAGCCCAGGATACAATTGGCTTTCTGGGCTGCAAGCGCACATTTCTGGCTCGGGTCCAGCCTCTCATCCACCAGCACCTCCAAGTCCTTCTCAGGCTGCTCTCACTCTGTTCATCCCCAGCCTATGTTTATACTGGGGGTTTCCCTGACCCTGGTGCAGCACCTTGCACTTGATTTTGTTAAACCTCATGAGATTTCCATGGGTCCACTTCTTGAGCTTGTCCAGGTCCCTCTGGATGGCATCCCAGCCTACAGATCTTGTTCACTTTGGTGTTTCATTATTCAGGGAGTTATAGAATCAGTCTCAGTTTTGTTTGTTTGTTTGTTTGTTTTAATGACACCATCATAAAACAAAAACTGGATTTATTTATGTATGAGAAGAAAGGGAGAGGTAGACAAGGGGAATTTAAAAAAAGAATGACAGCACTTATTTGTTTAATTAGAAGAAATAAAATTTTTTTCCAATTATCTTCTAGTATCCAAATATTTCTTGTCTGAATCTAAGTATTTATTAAATTGTGATGACCAGAACTAATATTATAAAAATATAAGCCTTTTGTCCATGGTTCTGAGATAAGATTTCTGAAAGTTTGTCGTTTAAATTCAACACTTCAGTTTTGAATTCTGCGTAAATTCCTACTTAAATGGGAGAGTGCTCACATAAGCATTACTGATTGTTCAAAAAATGTTCCTAAAATTTCTTGAAAGAGGATGAATTGATTGTGTAATTACAGGAAGGAGCCAGTAAACAAGCAAACAAAAAACACTACACAAACATTTAAAATATAATAAACACTGAAATACCCGGACCACATGATGTAATTTAAAAATAGTTTATGAACAGGAAATAAGGATGTTTTCAAATTGTATCCTTTGTCCAGTACCTTATGCAAAGTAATAACCCTAATAATAAATTTGTTTAATATAATATGTCCTTATAATTTGCATATCATCATTTTATAGCATGAAGTCCTGTATTTTCTCTTTGTGAAGAAAATAATTTTTTGCAATGTTGCTGTGTCCTTGCTACAGGAGGCCAAATTTACTTTGAGGCTTCTTATTTTATTAGCATGCCTTTTGTAACAAAAAATACTGGCTTAGAATATTCCACCTCTGTTTTCCTATTGTACCAACAGTCTGTTTACTTTTTATGTGATTAATAACTACAACACTTTATATGTGTTTACATTTGAGTAGATTTTATTTCATTTAGACTTTAACAATAAGTATTGTCTATTTTCTGTATTTTTTCTGCACCAGTAATTAGTTGCACAAGTTTTTAAATTCCTGGGAAGAAAGGAACGGAGGTCATTTGTTTGTTTTTTTTTAATTAATTTTTTTACTTTTTAATGTTTTATATATTTTCATCAAATTTCCAAAATAAATGGGTCATAATTCCATCAGATATACCTACCAGATGGGAGTCTTTCTTTTAGGGAAAATCTCCTTTGTGTCTGAGTATGCATGTACACGTGCAGTGTGGAATATAGATTTTTTTATGGAAGCTTTTTTACCTCTTATTATAGTCTCTGTTGCATTGCCTGAATCTGTAAGCTTGGAAGCAAGCAAACTACAAACAGTGGGGTACTGAGCTTTTTGAAGGAAAGATATCTATGCTGTCACATAGCTGTGTGGAAAAGCATAACAGCTTGTAAAAGCACACGACATTTCATGAATAAAAAATAAAGCCAATTCCAAAACGTGTTTGTCCCTTAGACTAAAACTTTCAAGCTGCTATCTATAAGATATGACATAATTTTTTTTTAACTTTTAATATTTCGTGATGCTAATTCCTCTTTACAATAATTTTTTATTTAGTATTATTCCAATACCTCATATTTTTATTGAATCCAAATGATTTGTTCAAGAAAATGGTAAAATTTAATAATGAAACATAGCAGCATATAAATAAAACATAGTGGCAGAGACTGAAGTTACTGAAAATTAAGAATATCAAGACCATAATACACACAACTGTTACTTGTCCCAGTAATCATGACATTCAAAAATAGATGTCTACTTTACCTATTTTAAAAGGATGAATGACCATCAGAGACTATTTCCTTAGACTTAAAATCCAGTGATCTACTACACATACTCATACCTTTAAAAAATCTTAGAAGGAGGAAAATACTTCTTTTTTATATCAGTAGAAGGAAACACTATCATTTAGGGTAATGATTAATCTGGAAAAATGAGATGAGGACCCTAATTTTAATTTGTGTTCTTACACAAAATCTCACAGGACTCATCAATCCTGATAGCTTTAGTAGGCTTCATTAAGCACTAGTTAAATTAGCCATAACTTCTTAACATTATTGGCTAATTGCTTTGTGAATCTCAGGTAACTCCAGAGTATACTAAAGCTCATTATCAATACAATAAACTTGCGCTTCTCAGTATGATATCACTCTATTTAAAACTTGATTGATGGCTGATCTTCAAGAACTGGAATGGACTTTATTAAATTCCTAAATAGGAAGAACAGAAAAATAGAGTGAAGATTTGATTACCTGGTGCAAATATAGTTTTTCATATGTTGAAAATATTGGTGAAGATGACCAGCAGAAATTTGCAGCAGAGAAAATAAAAAACACAAATACTAAAGAAAACAAGACCTTACACCATTTGTTGATTAGAATATTGTAGTCTTCTTCCAACATAAAATTGTGGCATGAATTCCAAACTGACATTTAAAGCCATAAAATATGTTCATTCTGGAAAAAATGTATTGTAGCTTATGCAGAAGTTATGAACTTGAGGAAGAAATTACTGAATGAGTAGTCACACCTTTTATACAGGTTGACTGCTAAAAGTGTTACAGTCACCTATAAACTAGTACAAAAATAAAGCAAAAGAGTAATGTTTCCCTTCCATGAGGAAGAGCAAAGCATTTATCCCTATCCTCATCTTTAGGAAGAATTTGGGTAAAATTTTGAAAATAATCATGTCTACATATGAACAGATACAGGCTAAGTCCAGTAATGCATCCTGGTGATAAAAATATCTTGATATTACACTTCAGGCATCTTAGAAGGTTTAGAGCTCATCATAGAATGTTTGGGTTGGATGACATCTGTCATGGGCATGGACTTTTTTCAGTTTATCAGGTTGCTCAAAGTCCCATCCAAGCTGGCCTTGAATGTTTTCAGGTGTGGGGCATCCACAACTTTTCTGGGCAACCTGTTCTGCCATCTCACCACCCTCCCAGCTAATACTTTCTTCCTAACATCTAATCTAAATCTACCTTCTTTCACTTTCAAATCATTATTTCATGTCATATTCCTACATGTCCTGGGAAAATGTCTCTCCACATTTTTCTTATAAGCCTCCTTTAATTATAAATAAGGGCTCTCCAGAGTCTTCTCTTCCCCAGGTTAAACAATCTCAACTCTCTCAACCTTTATAGAAGAAGTATTCCAGCCCTCTGACCATTTCTGTAGTCCTCCTGTGGAACCACTCTTGCAGGTCCATGTCTTTCTTGTGCTAAGAACCCCAGAGTTGTATGTATAACTCAATGCAGGGTCTTATGAGCGGAGCAGGGGAAGAATCACTTCCCTCAATCTGCCAGTCATGTGTCTTTTTATGCAGCCCAGGATGCAGTTGACTTTCAGGGCTGTGAGTGCATATTGCCAGCTCTTGTCTAATTTTTTAACCACCAGTAGTACATCCAAGTCCTTCTCTGTAGGGCTGCTCTCAATCTGTTCGTAATGCAGTTTATCTTGAAGGAATACGAAGTTGATTTTTCCATATCTCTTTGTCTTTTATGAAAATGACTCATGACCAATTCATACCGATCTAAATGCTGGTCCTTTTCTCAAAGCAGGCACCTATCGGTGCTTCTAAACAGTAATAGTTCCAGTTCAGGAACATGAGGTTTAAACTGACAGCTTGAAATCTAGTCCTCTGAGAAGAATTCATTAGTCACTAAATTGTGGAAACACCTTCCTGCTTCCCTGTTTGAACTATATCATGATGCAGCAGAGAATTAAAACTTTGTGGCCTGTGCCTGAAAACAAAAGTGAAAACCTATCTCTGTTGCTTAGCATTGAGCAATGTGCAGTTGGAAAGTAACAAAATTTTGATTCTAGTCCTTTATCCTAGAATACTAACATATGGTACGATATTTTTATCAGAATGTGACTGTTACTGGGACACCCAAGGAAATTGTATTGCTTGCTGCTCTTTTCCTAAGAAACAGAAAACCCTGAGTGCAATCACTACAGGACTGCAGTCACTACAGCACTGCAATCACTACAGCACTGCAAGTGCTGAGGGACAAATGAAAGGAAGGAATGGCACAAAAAAAGGTGTACCTCCTTTATCTTCCGGTAAATTAAAATTTAACCTTAAGTGTCCTCTGGTACATGAATTCCTCCATTCTTCAAACAAAGCTGACAGTGTTGTGTGGACAATGCTTAAGCCAAAGGGTTTTCCATATCATTTTGGAGTTGTCCGAATTCTCATCCTCATCCTTGTATCTGGATAGCAGAGAGGTTTCAGATAACTAAACAACTCCTGCCAGCACTCTGGGCTATGGCAACAGCTTCCCACAAGGGGTCAGAGAGTTTATCCTGACTACTCATGCCTCAGGAATCAGAGGGCAAAGGAGTAGGAATGTCCCTGCTTTCGTGATTAGCTTTGTAGTCAAGGAACTCAAGAAAACAGAAGGTCTCACATTAATATAAATGCTCTCCTGGAGATAAAGGCAGCGGCTAATTTCCTTGCTGTGCAAACAAATGTGGACAGAGGAGAGGGACAAAAAGAAGGTTGAAAAATTTCTCTGCTATTTTTTTTATTCTGTAGAATGGCATCTTGAAGCCCAAGGGAAGTTTTAAGAACTGACCAGTGAGGATTCTCAAGTGGCAGAACTAAGTGAATGAAAGGAGGGCACTGGAACACTGAAATGAAAACAATGGAAATCAAAGCTAGTTAAATCTCTGTAATAGTTATGACGTACCATATGTTTTGCTTAACCACCCATCACATTAAATCAGGGATAAAATTATGCAATTTGATTAGAGAAATCTGAATCAAGAACTGTTAAATATTACAGAAAACAAACAAACAAACAAGCCAAACAAACAAACAACCCCCCCCAAACCAAGTCTTCAGAAATAAGATACATCTCATAAGAGCTCTTGTGCAGGGAATTGTTCTTTAAGGGAGAGCTCCAGCTCATAGCTGGAGACTGTGAGCAAAAGGCCCCATGAAGTAATCTTGTGAGACTGTCTGGGAGGTGTGCCATGCAGGTGTCTAACAGCTAGCACATATCCATTGCACTAGGACCAGGCTTCAGAGGTAAAATACATCAAATAAAGACTTGGAGCTAAAATTCTTATCGTTTTATGTGAGGCATAGGGAGCTTTTGTAGTTTAGGAAAAAATTGTGGAGATTTCTGAGTATGATAAATAATTGTTAACCTATTTGGTACCACAGCACTGGGCTACAGATATGTATTTCACATATGAAATGCATTTCCCTGTAATGTTAAGTACTGCACCCTATTATTTTTGTACCATGCTAAATAAATCCTGTATCCGAGTCCAAACTAGTCAAAATTCCTTAAATTTTGACATCCTATAAAAGGATAAATATATGATTGTGTGTTGAGTTGACCTTGGCTGGCTGCCAGACCCCCACCCCACTCCTCTTTTTTTATAGAATAGGGGGGAAAGTAGGATGAAAAAACTTATGAGTCAAAATAAAGACTGGGAGATCATTTACCAGTTGGCATCATAGGAAAAATAAACCTAACTTGGAGAATATTAATTTAATCTATTAATGAAATACAACAAGATGGTGATCTATTAGGACAATACTAAACAAACTTTCCCCTGCACCACCCTTCTTCTTCCCACACTTCCTGTGACATTAAATGTTTTGTTGGCGTTATGCAAGAAGGCAAAGCTACCTAGGTGATATCATGTTAGCTATAGTGTAGAAATGACACATACTGATTTCGTTCTCAAAAGTCATTACAAAGTCAAGATTAAACTAGTAGCAAGAATCTAAACCTGTCCAGATGTCTGGACATTGTTATAAATGAAAGACCTGATATCAGTGGGAGATATATGTTAAGGTACAATTCACTTTCACAGCGAAATAATTATGTTTGAATGGTGCACTGTCAGAGACAGAAAATAAGAGTTGACAAGCCCTCCTAAGTCTGCAGATAGCTCAAATTTGTATTATCCTTTTTCAGTATTTCACTATCAGAATTAATGTAGGCAGAGGGAGCTCAGGTCAGTTTGTCCAGTGTTGGTGTCACAGACAGAGTCCTTTACGTTTCTCTACTAATCCAGCCTTGAACAGTTGCAACTATTTCTTCTTTGAAGTAATAATGAAAAATAGATTTTGACATTATCATTCCCAACACACCTTTTTCTTTGTTTTCTTTAGGTGTGAATGCAGAATGAATGCAATACATAGCTTGAATACATGTTGCAGCATTCGAAAATGAAGACTTTGGGTTTTTTCCCCCTAGAGGGCCAATAATTCATCAGAATTATCTGGGTCAGCAACTGTGCACTATGTCAGTAAATACACCTACTAAGTTGCACACAAAAAAGGTTAAATGTATAGCCATTCATACACATAATTCCAATTCTAGCTTCCAAAACAAGCTACTGTTCACGGATTTCACAGAATATTCTGAGTTGGAAGGCACCCACAGGGATCATCGAGTCCAGCTCCAAAGTGAATGGCCCATACAGGGATATAACCCACAACCTTGCTGTTATTAGCACCATGCTCTAACCAATTGAGCTGATCTTAGGGTCCATTGTGATTTTTCTATTAATATGTTTTTTGACTGTTATGTATACACATTCTCTATTCTAAGTGAAAATGCACATAAGTACAATGTGTAGAATCTTAGAAGTATAACGGAGGTTTCTACATGCTTCACTATGTCGCTACAACTCACATTAGCTACTTCTAGAAACAGGCAGTTCTGAAGAACGCTTTAAGTGTTGATGTTAAAGGTGCACATTTCTAGATAAAGATAAGTGATATGTTTATTAGCAAAGGGCAAAGAAACAGAAGAGCATATGACATTTTCTTATGCATTTCCTAGTAGTGAACTGAGTGGGCCACGGATATTTATCCATTTAAAATGAAAAAGAAGTGAAAGTTGGGAACATTCAAACCAGTAAATACAAAGGACCTATCACTATTGTTGACACAAGCCAGGGTGCACTGGCCTTCTTGGCCACCTGGGCACACTGCTGGCTCATGCTCAGTTTCTGTCAACCAGCACACCCAGGTCCTTTTCCACTGGGCAGCTTTCCAGACAGTCTTCCCGCACTGCATGGGAGTTTTTTGACCCAAGTGCAGGACCTGGCACTTGGCTTTGTTGAACCTCATACAATTGGCCTTGGCCCATCGATCCGGCCTGTCCAGATCCCTCTATAGAGCCTTCTAAGTGGTGTAACAGGTCACTGACTATTACCCTTCGGATAATGTGGGCTTCATTCTCCTCCCTGTACTTGTCTTCCCGCTCAGGGGCCTGGTACTCACAAAACAACTGGTCTTACTATTAAAGACTGACAAAGAAGGCATTAAGTTCCTCAGCCTTTTCCTCACCCTTTGTCACTATGTTTCCTCCAACAATATGTCACTATCTGGGCTTCCCTGAGGTCACAGTCTTTTCAATAGATCTTCAGTCTGAGCTTGTAGATAATAGACTTCCAATAATTTGTGAGACTAGGAGGATTAGTGGATTAGTGCAAAAGTCTTTGGACACCAAAGAACTAGGTCAAGAGATCTGCTTTGGGTCAAAGGAGAAATGAGTTTGATAATCTCTGCTTAGTCCCCAGGAAACATTAGTACAAATCACAAAACGACCTTCAAACATTTCCTACTATTAAAATTCTTTACTTACAAAGGTCAAAGCTGATGTTACATGCAGAGAAAATCATCTAGTGAGGCCATGTCTTTCTGATTGAAACTGAGCTTCAAAGTTAAGACATACTGAGATATTCAAGCTGTACTCAGATATATTAAAACAACTTAAATGATTCCAACATTTCTGGTTAAATATTCACATTCATTTTTCTTTTTTGAACCATCCATTTCACACTTTTCATTTTTCAGTTCACATAGTGAGGTATCAGTGGAGCTCACTCAAGCTGTAGTCCCATTTAGAACATGGACATTTCTATTTTTCAGTGTAGACTAAAAAAAACCCAAAAAAAACACCTCTAGCTCTCTGTGTGGAGTGCAGTGCATGAGTGCTGACAGCAGTAGATGCTGCAGGGGAGCTCTCTGAGGAGGGGCCAGGGCTGCCCCGTGCCGGACACAGCCAGTTCCAGCGGGTTCTGACCACCTGCCACAGGGCACAGTTGAGCCCCATGAACTGAGGTAAGGGATCCTCTGGAAAAGTGTATTTAAGAAAGGGAAAAATACCACACAAGTAGCATGAAGAGTGAAGTGGGAGGAAAGAGAAACACTCCTGTGAGCATCAAGACCAGAGAAAGAGGAAGGAAGGAGATGCTCCAGGCACCAGAGCAGAGATTCCCCTGCAGCCCATGGAGAACCATGGGTTCCACCTGCTGAAATGGATGGCTGTTTCCTGAAGGAACTCTAGCTCATTAAAGGCCCTCAAAGGAGCAGGGCTGCATGACTACAGACCGTGGAGAGGATCCATGCAGGAGCAGGGAGAAGTGCGAGGAGGGCTGTGCAGCAAAGATGAAATGTTATAGACTCACCACAACCTCTGGGCTGCTTGAAGTGAAGAGGCAGAGGATTCCAGAGTGAAGAACTGAAGCTGATGCTGGGAAGAAGAGTGAACAGGTGTTTTTACTTTTACTTTTGTCTTCATTTATCACCATGTCACACTAATTTAATTAGCAATAAATTACATTAATGTTCCCCAAGTCAAGCCTATTTTACCCATGATGAAAATAAGTGATCTCCTTGTCTTTATCTCATCCCACAAGGTTTTTCATCCTATTTTCTTGCCTTTCCTGTTGCAGAGAGGAAGTGCAGCCAAGGTCAGCCCATCACATTCTATTTCTGAACTTAGTAAGTCCAGTTAAAAATGTTTTTAGACCACAATTATGAACATAATTCCTATCCCGGGAGTTGTCCTCAGACCACTGCAAACTTGTTCAAATGCTCTTTTATGATGAAATCCTGTATTACAGATGGAGATCAATCAAACTAAATTGGAACCTGCCTAGATTTGGAAATCTTCTAGATTTGCATGTGGAATTTATTTCAAAGTAAATATATTAGGATGAAATATTATTTTTAAATAACTATTGATATGTCAATAAAATTAACAGCTCTAGAAAAGTCCTTACAGTCCCACCTTTTCAAAAGACAATAGTTCTATGGAAGGACTTCTTTAATTGGTAATGAAAAAGTGAATAGATTCAATGGAATAGGAAGACAGGACCAGTTACATCAAAATAGCATTTATGGCAAAACTGCAGTTGTCATCTGGGCTTCAAGCTTAGTGACATACTTAGAGGATGTATGAAATACAACAAATGCATCATGTCATAATCCCAAACCTTTCTGAAGGCATTGCCTTGTTGCTAATTTCACTGGGCACAGGAAAACAAGTTGATTCTTTGACTGCTATAACTAATTATTGCAGAGGGTGGCATACATTAACACTAGAAACAGTTAAAACCTGCTTTATGCTAACAGTGAAGTATCAGATATCCTATTATCATAATAACAGTTCAGAAAATATGAACACAAAATGATTTGTGTTCTAGATGTGTTTATATTTGCAATTCAGTAAGAACTTAAATATAAATGTTGTTAGGCAAGGCCCTACAAAAATATTCTATTGCTCTGAACTCACTGTTGCATCATTGTGGGCCAGATAACAGCTTCAGTTTTGAGTCCAAATAAATGTTAGAACTACTACAGAAATGGAACTTTAAATAAAATATAAAAAAAGGAAACTTCACTTTTGAAAAAAGGCCAACACTTACTTCTTAAAAAGACTTGTGTATAACATGGTTGTAAGGCCAAATGTGATTGTATATAAAAAAAGACATTTTGGATGTGACTAATAAATTGGTCAGTCTACTGTCAAATCTTTCATTGAACACTTGAGACATTTGGTGAAGGAACCAAAACTTCAGAATAAAATTCTACATAATGTTAAAATCAGTCCCACTCTCAATGTTACCAAGTAACTTGTTACCAAGTTACATATTACTACAACAAATACAGCACTTCATTATCTTGAGAAAGACTGAAGTATTGAACTGAATTATGGTGCTTATGAAAAATCAACATTAGTTAAAATCACAGACTGTACTACAACAGACAGTAGATTTATTTATGTTTTCGGGTAAGAATATATCCAAGAACTATCAGGACATATTTTACTTATGTGGAATAATACTACATTAGTATGTAACACCTATCATACAAAAAGATTTTGCTCTTAAAAAAGACAGTCTCAGCAAAATCATGTTTTTCATGTTCTGAAAACAAATTTTTAATTATCTCAGGAGAAAAAAAAAGTCACTTTTTTTGTACTGTAACTGTCTTATATTTTTGCTGTACAATTTTGTCACTACACTGTTAGCTTAATTAAGCTCTTCTCTGTTTTCTATTTTCCCCTAAAAATTACTTTGTAAACATTTTGTTTACCAAGTCACAATGGGCAATCAGCCACTTAAAAATCAATTAAGCATAAGTATTAATGCAGTTGGTTTTAAACAATATTAAAATTTGCAAATATTACTGGTACAATAATATGTAACAAAGCAATATTACTGTAGGGAATATCTTCAAAGAAACAGAAGAACATAACAATTGACTTTTCAGCATCACAGTGGGATGTGCTGAAATTGAACTGTGATGGTCGAAAAGCTAGAAAACAATAGATACAGTAGCAATACATCAAAGAAATTGTGATATCTTCCATAGAAACATAAAAATTAAAGTGGTGTTTTATACTGGTCCCTGGCTGTGGTAAATCTGCTGGATAGATAAAAACACTACCTTTGTAGTTTCCAGATCTGTTCCCAGGTCATTCTTATCCTTCTAAAAAGTCTTATCCTAATAAGCTCTATTTCCCAAACAGAATTAATTCATGCTTATGTTATAGGCATTTCCCTTGTGACATCATTCATCCATCAGCTTAAATAGCTTTTCTTCTTCAGTATTTCTCTCTTTAATGACTTAGGGACAGTCATCATATTCCTCTGATTATTATTCTTTCCTGGGCTGAACAGTCCAGGGTTTTTTTAGATTGCTTTCATAACTGTCTTCAGACCTGGTTAGTACTTAACCTGATTATTTACTTCACTTTGAATAATTTTTTTTCCACTTTTCTACATTTCAGTGCTGTCACAGACTTGTAAAATGGCATGGTGCTTCTGTAGTCAGGCCATTAGCAATTGATAACATGCCCAGAAATCTGTTTTCTTTCTTTATTTTTTTTTTATGCGTTGGATCTAGCTGAGATGGACTATATTTTGCCCATAGCAGCCTTCACAGTGCTGTGCTTTGCATTGGTATCTGGGAAGGTGTTGATAGCACACCAGTGTTTTGGCTATTGCTGAGTAGTGCTGGCACAGCATCAGCACTGTCTCTCCAACACTCTGCTCTCTCATCAGCAGGCTGAGGATGGGCAAGATGTTGGGAGGGGACACAACTAGGACAGTTGACCACAACTGACCAAAGGGATATTCCCTATGGTAGGATGTTGGCTTAGACATAAAAACTAAGAAAAGTAGGAGGAGGAAGAGGAAAGGCATTTTTTATTTACAACATTTGCTTTCCAGAGCACAGTTATATGTGCTGATGCCCTGCTTCCTGGGAAATGGCTGGACACCATTTAATGGTGGAAGGAGTAGAGAATAAAAGCTTTGGGTTTTAATTTTGCTTGTGTGTGCGTGCAACCTTTCAGTTTAGTAAACTACCTTGCCTCAACCTATGAGTTGTTTTCCATGTGATTTTCTCTCCAATGTCCAGCTGAGAAGGGGGAGTGATAGAGCATCTGGTGGATGTCTGGCGTCCATCAACCTACCACAGTAACTCAAGGTGTGAATCCCCCATTCATTTAAACCACAGTGCTTGAAGCCACATTTTACTTTTCAGTCTCATTTCCTTGCCCAAGTATGATACAGTCTCCTGAGTGTAATGTTACTCCCTAGTTTTCTGCAATTCTTGAACTTCATTACACAACTGCAGATTTTGTGCAAAGCGAGTCAATGAAAATATTAAGTTAAAGAGCTGCTCCATAGGGAAAAAAACCCTCTCTTTACTAAGAAAGCAAGCATTTGTAAATTATTGTCATCTCTTGGTTTCAGTTAATTATACTTATCCTTGCTTCCCTAGAGAACTGTAATTTCTAATCCTTACTGTATCTGAAGTTCAGCTGAGGTATATTATACTAGTCATATCGAGTCATCAGGAAAAGATTTTAAATTTATCAGACACAAAATACCAAACATACTAAACTTCATATTTTCCTCTGTTCTATTTTCCTGTCAGTTTACAATGTGAAACCGTTAAGTGACTCATACCTATATCTTTTTTGACATGTACTGCTGGAGAAACTATCCAAGTTCTTTTAAACATAGAAATGCTGTTTTCTTACATACGTTTATTACCAATAGAGATGTTTAATAACTCAGCAGTGTACTATACTAAAATTAGGATTGCAAACATAAGAAAAGATGTTGGTATCAATGATTAAGATCTCAACTTCCAAAATTTTTAGAATTATGCTAAATAACTTTGTTTGAATTTCAGTCATCGTTCACATTCCTAAATCTGCAAGACACTTAATATGTACCTAATTTCACACACACATTAGCCTCACTAAAATTAATATGATTATATCAATTTAGAATCAAGCATATGTGCTAAACATCTTGCTGGAATGTAGTTCCTTCTGTTGTCATGGAGTTTATGAGCAAGGTCTTGTGAAATTCAGGAAAACTTTCAAACCTGTAAGTTCACTAGTTCTTAAAATGCACTACCCAATACTGCTTTGATGTTTTGACTTGATGCTCATCTGCTAGGATTTTTTAATAATTTCTGGCTTGCTTTTCTCTTCTCAACGTATGGAATCCTTTTACTGGCTGTGTGGAAAGAGAATGGGTGTAATCCATTTCAGTGGAATTTTTGTTGCTGTTGAGATAATAAGAATTCAACGAAATTCAGAAAAGGCAAAGCCAATATCTTGCAATGAGGACAGAATAAGTCTGTCTACCAACATATTATTAAATATTATAGAATGTGATTTATTTATATTTTATTCTTTGAATTTATTACCAAATTTTTAAGAAAACCAAAAAGGTCAGAAAAAGGAACTTGAATTCTATGGAAGCTTTTAAAAAATATCACTCTTCTATACTAGATACTATTAATTTATTCAGAAAGCAGGCAATCCAAATTAATAACAGGACCTAGAAATACAGTGCAATTGTAAATTAAATCTTCAACAACTTTGACCCACTTGTATGAAGCTTTTTCTCATCAAATCAGCATTCTCAAAGGAAAAATATTTTACCGTAAAAATTTCTATTAGCTCTATTAAAAGTATGTGGTCCTTTATAAGCGATTTTTGTGCGACATGAATTAAATCATGTTCCAGAGGCAGATATAATAATAGAAAATTTTTAGATCAAAACTAAAACTGTCACCAGAATATAAATATATACATATATATATATACATATATATACACATATATATATATGTATGGAGTGGGACTTCCAAAATTTGTTCCTCCAATGAAAAAATAAACAATTCATTCTAAAAGCTACATTTATCTTAATGTGATAAAATATTAAGTGACCAGAAATCTGCCTTACAGGTAATTTAGGATTCCTTTAAAAATCCATGAGAATTACGTGGTCTTATTTTCAGATCTGGAGGCATGTGATGTAGGAACTATCATGTATTTGTTAAATAAAGCATCTATTTTGGATTGGATAGCCTGGAGAAGAGGAGGCTCAGAGGTGACCTCATCACCGTCTATAACTACCTGAAGGGAAGTTCTAGCCAGGTGGGGGTCGGTCTCTTCTCTCAGGCACTCAGCAATAGGACAAGGGGGCACGGGCTTAAGCTCCACCAGGGGAAATTTAAGTTGGATATCAGGAGAAAATTCTTTACAGAGAGAGTCATCAGGCATTGGAATGGGCTGCCCAGAGAGGTGGTTGATTCACCATCCCTGGAGATTTTTAAACGCAGATTGGACGTGGCACTGAGTACCATGATCTAGTAAATGGACTGGATTTGGACCAAGGGTTGGACTCGATGATCTCGGAGGTCTTTTCCAACCCAATTGATTCTATGATTCTATTTTATTAATTTACAGAGCCTTCAGATTAGTCCAACTAGATTACTGCATATGACAATATTATCACCAGTAAAATAGTAATTTTGTTCTCAAATTTCAGTACACTGGAGTCTGAAGTATAAAGTTATGATGAAGTGAGTCTATTGCATATAAAGTGGTAAATTCTTTACTTTCCTGTGGGCACTCTGTCTTCAGTGAGAATCTCATGATGTTCAGGTATATTGTTCAGAATATATACCAGGTATGTTGGGGGAGCAGGAAGAAGTATTTTGGCTTTACAAATTTAAAAAACGTTAGGCTTTCTTTAGTCTTGGAATGACTATTTATTTCAATTTTCAACTCAGGATTAAAAAACTTCCTGGAAAAGGTCTTGATTCTGCATTGTGTTATTAGAAGAATGCACTGCTCAGCTAATGAGCAGACGAGTGGACTAGTGGTGATCTATCAAAATCTGATGTGGTACTCCCTTATTAGTTGATAAAAATTACAAAACACAGATATATAACTGAGTAGGATCACATAATAATTAACTTTTTTCCTGTTGGATAGCTGAGGAGTAAGGACCTAGGGGCTTTTTTTTTAATCTTCCCTTCAATCTTGCATAATATATATATATATGAATGGCTTTCTTTAGGACTAGATTTCCATGGTTTCCCAACATTCTATTCTTTTCTCACTTCTACTATCTGGGCAGTTAAAACATTGTTGCTATTCAGACTGAAAATCTATCACTGTTGTCAAACTATCTGATTTCCTGGGATCGGAAAGCTATGGAGATGGGGCAAATGATTTGAACTGATCTGAATCAAGTGAAATCTAAGCCCTGCCTTTTGAGTCGTGAAGAAAAAAAATTCCGGAGGCTCCCCAGGAAAAAAAGAGATTTGTAACTTTACACAGGTCTGCCAGACCAGTGAGGTTTTGTGACTGTGTGAAAAAATATAAAAATTAAAAGGTTTAGTAAATCCATCAAATGAACACAAAATTTACTGCACAGGTAGGATATTGTCACTCAAAATCAATATAATATAAAAACCTGAGAGTAAGAAGCTGCAGGAAAGAATTCAAAGTTTTCTAGATCATATCTTTTCTGAATGGGGAACAAGTCCTTATAAAGATGAGAACAAAATATCAAGAATTTAATTTAACTTGTGTGACTCAGGACATTAGTCTGAAATGCTCAGTGTTCAGTATCCAAAAATAAATGATCCTTTCAAAAATCTGTGACATACACTGTTCAAGTTTCTTCTTCTTAAACATGTAGTTCATACATACTTATTTCAGATTTTTCTTATTTGACTGATTATCTAGCATGTACACCATGTAACTTTTCTTTATTGTGTTGGTTTTGGCTGGGGCAGAGTTACTTTTCTCCACAGTAGCTAGTATGGGGTTATGTTTTGGATTTGTGCTGAACACGGTGTGAATAACAAAGCAATGGTTTTGTTGCTGAGCAGTGCTTGCATAGGATCAAGGTCTTTTCTGCTCCTTGTACTGCCATGCTGGAGACGTGTCTGTGGGTGCATGGGAACCTGGGAGGAAACAGAGCTAAGACAGCTCAGTATATAAAGCAGAGAGGAAGAAGGAAGCAGAGGATCTTTGGAGTGATGGCGTTTTTCTTCCCAAGTAATTGTTACACGTGACAGAGCCCCGCTTCCCTGGAGATGACTGAACACCTGCCTGCCCACGCATTGTGGTTTAATCCCAGAAACTAGGCACCGCTCAGCCACTCACTCCCTCCCACCAGTAATATCAGGGAGAGAACTGGAAGGATAAAAGCTACAAAACTCATGAGTTGAGATAAAAACGGTTTAATAGGAAAACAAAAGCCACACACACAAACAAAGCAACCCAAGGAATTAATTGACTGCTTCCCATGGGCAGGCAGGTGTTCAGCCATCTCCAGGAGAGCAGGGCCCCACCACACATAATGGTTTACTTGGGAAGACAAACACCATCACTCTGAATATCCAGTCAGCTTCTCTTTCCCTCCAGTAGAACAGAAATCAAAAGAATCAGGTGGAAAAGGCAGAAAAAACCCAAACAACAAAACATATGAAGAATAAGAATGAGACCCAGCAATCTGAACTGAACTCAGGAGTGCACACCCTTTGTCAGTTCTGCTGTCTGTTTTGTGTGAATGGCTTATACTATCTTCCTCAGTTACCTGTAAAATAAGGCTAATTGTACAAACCTTTGCACATATAAGGTTTTTGCTTCCTACTTCGAGACATTGTAGGACAGGGAATGAAGCACAGATTCCAAATTTATTATAGACATATTTCTTCATGACAGGCTCCAGAGCTTCAGTTCTGTAGAAAAGACTATAACCCATCAACTTCTATTCCCACAGTGATTCATATCTGTGTTTATCTTTGTTCCTGGGGAGTGATTTTCTGAAACTGATACTAAGATAGCCTCAAATAATATTTTTCTCTTGGTGTTATCCTTTTTTTCTTCCCTAAACCTTTTGGAGATTAAAACAGTGTATACTGTATCTTGAGATAGCCAATAAAAGTAAGATTTTCTCATTTTTAAACAAAATGAAGTACTGTACATATGTTGGGTAAGCAAAATTGAAAAGGTTTATTGGATTTGGGAGATCAATATATGCTATTTCTCTGTATCTCCTCTTCTCTGTAATAGAGGAATTCCATCAAGAATATCGTAGCATCCAGATTAACAATCAGTTGCACAGGAGTAACCAGCTTCAATGTCTTTCTTCATTTGAAATCTATGACTGAATAATTTCACCAAAAAAAAGGGATAGGAATTAGAATAGTCCAAAGTCTGCAAGGAAGGAAGAGGCAGAACTAATACAAGCGCAGAATGGAATGTGCTCTATAGAGCAGGATTAATTAGGGCAAAGGTTACCACCAACTAGTAGAAGAGTCAGGGCAGGGAAAGTTCAGTAACATCGAGTTTCAAATAAAATTTTGAGCTATTTAAACATGTCAGGTGACGTTATCAAAGGCAATTGTCTTTTTCACCATTAGATTTTCAGTGTTAAATTTTATCTGAATATGGAGGTATCAAAATAACTTCCTTGATTTGTACATAAATGAATATTAAGAAGAAAACCACCTTATTTTGAATTTTTATTTGCACATTTACAAAAATTAGTTCCCTAGGTAGAAGATGACAATAGCAAAGAAATAAAAGACAATGAGGTATTTCCTCAAGTTCCACCAATGTTTCGTGCTTTTGAAAAGCTGTAGGTCTTCCATGAGCTATTTTCCATTCATTCATTTCATAGTGAGAGGGAAGCTGTAAAGCCCTCTGGAAAAGATGACCCAGTTTTGCAAAGCAGCAAATAGTGTATATGTTATGCAATTTGTATTCTCCTGTTACATACTCTCACATGTGATGTCATCCCAAGGGGCTAATAATTTAGAGAGTAAAAGATTAGATTTATTCCAATATTCTTTTGCAAAGTCACTTAAGTGTCATATTTTATGGTTTAACTAGTTACTCAACAACTCAGTGGAAAGATATCATATTTATTTTGGTGAACATACATTTACCTAGTAATAGGATGTTTGGGTTTTGTATTTTGGGATGAAAAAAGGTTAACACTGTGATGCATTTATTTTATTTCTAAGAACAAAGAATCTAGTTTTGATGCACAAGTAGAAGATAATGAGAGAATGAACTTGTCATGTTTCTAACAAATTCCTCTCCCCCAAACCAAGTTTTTAGTGTAGTTACTTGCTATCTACTCAGCACCTGAGTTTAAAATAATGTTTACAGTTTCTTTTGGACAAGAAAGAAATACTTGAATACCTTTAATACCTTGATATGCAGTAAGTAGTAATATAATGTTGATACTCAGTTTCCAATGAATCATTGTCCATTCCTCTATTATTGAGCATGAAAATGGTAGGATGACAAAAGCTTATCTCTAGGCATTTGAATAGAAATGAAAATATTTTCTTACCTCCAGTGTGTTTCTGAAAATACTGCTATATCCCCAGTTGTAATCATTTGGGAAAATTTGGGGAAATTACCTGCTAAATCTTCATTGTTCATATGCATCCATCTTTACAAAATCTGATAAGGCCATGTAGAGAAGCTGAAGGACTTGCAGGGAGAATCCCGAAAGCAAGCATCTAATATGCACATACTCCGCTTAAAAGTATCAAATGATGTGAAAATCATGTCTCTGATAAAATTGCAAAACTCTTTTCACGTAAGAAAGAAGCAAAACAAGACAGTTTCTAAAGAATAAAATTGCAATGAAGGTTATATTTAAATAGAGGAAAGAGTACTACGTCAGACAAAAGGAAATTGTTATTTCTTTGTTAGCTGGTACTCCCTTTACTGACTACAGAGTAAAGTTTTATTGTATTTATTAATTTATTCCTTTTAGGGTTTTTTTTGCTGTTGGTCTGGTTTGGTTTATTTTTTTTCTTTTATGGCCAGAGTGTGAATTTAAGAACAGAAAATAAGATTACTTTTGACATTAATAATCAAAATTTCATAGATGAAAATATTAAAAGAAGAATAGAAATAGGGAATAATTAATTAATATGGATGATATATTTTTCATTGTTTGTTTAACAAAACAAAAAAGTGAAAGGTACGTTTCTTATTTTTCTCAAGAAGGTTCATTTCTTCTTTTTCTCCAAGTGTGCTCCTTTTAGTCACAGCAGCCCATGCAGTTGCGTATTTTGATACCACCATGCATCCCGAGTAAATCTCAAGAAGCACTTCTCTGCCACGTGGAATCTTGCCATGTATTCCTTATTTCAGCAAATGTTTCTTCATGTTCCAGGAGATTAAGACATGTCAGTGGAACAGTCTTTGTTTCAAAATACTGAAAAGCTAGTAGTTCAATTAGTTTCCAAAGACCCTTCAGTAAAGCTAAAAGCTACAACACAGTTAAAATAACAAAACTGTCAAGATGTACTGGTTTCAATAAAAGCTTTGTGTTTTCTTTTTTCCATTACCTGTTTCTTACTTTCATTGATAATGTTACAGTAAATCTAAAATGAATGTTCTCTAGGGAGAAGACAGTGACTTTATTTTAGGTTTCAGCCACATCTTAAAAAATACTGAGAACAAAAAGATATTATTCAAATATATGTGCATAAGAACAGAAAAGATCAACCTTTGAACTGTCAAATCTCACATGAAGCAAAGCTGAACTAACACTGCAAGATTTCCAAGGATTTACATGTTTATTAACAGGCCCCTTTGCCTTCTATGATTTAGAAAAAAATTTTTGTCTGAATGAAGCTCAGTTCAGTGATAAGAACTATTTGAGAAACTCCAAATTCTCCCTGTATTGCAGTTGTTAAATTCTACCTTTGCCACTCGCTCAAGGAATTGGGCTTCTGAGCATAGGACTCAAAGTCAAATCTACATGACATCACAAAGTACTTCTATAGTAGCAGTAAAACAACATCAAACATAGGTTGAGTCTTCAGTATTTTAGTGATAAGAAAATTGAAATAAGTTTTCTCTAATACCTTTCAAATTTTTGCTGTGAAAACTGAAAAGTGGTGTATGGCTAATGCTATGTAAGTATCATAGACAGAAATCTAAGCCGAACTGAGAAAATAATCTACAGGTTTATGTGCATACAAGCCTAAATTTCCAAACTTTTATATAGTCTGTACAACCCAAATCTTCATGTGAGCTAAGAATAACTGGGTTTAAAACATCCAACTGAATCAGAATGTTCTATGTGCTCCTGCTGAAATCCAGGACAAAATTTCACTCAGTAAAATACTGGTAATTTGTTGGGATTTTTTTTGTAACAAAAACGCCTTGTCATAATAAGCAAAGTAAATCCAATGCCTTTCAATAAACAGGTATTTTAAACACTGTTTTATATTAACAATCTCTATAAAACAATTTAAACTCATTTTATACATAATGGTGTTGAAAAAATAACCTTATTAACAGAAATATGAGCATTTCAAAGAAATTTGAAGTCTCAAGAAAGAAAGTCTTGGAATGTCACCCCAAGATACATTAAAGCTATGTTCTCTTTAATAGGACAACTAAAATAAAGCTAAATCTTAGTACCTTCCCCAGAACCTAGTGCAACTAAACTCCATAATGAATTACTATAGGAGAAATTAAGAGAAAATAAAATATAGGATAATAGGATAAGTATTTCAATGTCAAAGTTTCAAATGTACCTTTTTTATCTCTGATGTGCACAGTTTGCTGTTCAGTGATAGCTTGATGTATAATTCAGGATTGTTCCTAATTTAAAGCATTATAAAATAAATCAGTCAATAAGGATGTGATTATTAGCCTGCTGTTTTCAACCTCTTGACCTTTTTGTCTTTTACTTCTACTTACTTCTATTCAATGATTGAGCATTGATTTGATAAAAAATTCACTAGGAAATCTGCTGTTGATCTTATTTGAATTTCAGCTTCTTCTGTAGAAGTTGGAGAGAGTTGTGGCATATTTGATGTTTATATTTAGAATAATCTTGTTGTTTTAAATTTAAAAAACTATCATGGCTTTAAAATTTAATGAGCTAAAATGATGGAATTTTGGGGAAGTATCACTACATGCATAGCTTGTTATAATATTAGCCTAAACTACTCCTGTCTAGAATGAGGGGAAAATTTTGTGATTGGAAGTCTGTGAGTGATACAAGCTAAAACTGCAGAGGGGAAGCACCTAGGATAAAGGAATTGTTGAAGGTGGATGCACATGAAGGTGGACAAAAGTCTAGAGAAATAGGAGCATGAGAAAAAGAGATCTATAAGACAGAATAAGAAAAGATAGGAAAAAAGTTTGGAATGAGGAGGAAACTGGCTGGAAAATAAGTTAAGAGAAGTCATTTGGAATATGAACTTTAACAGGACTAGAAAACAACTGAAAGATGAATATGTTTCAGGAAGAATACCCAGAGCATATAGGCAATAGACTATTAGATGGGACCGCCCCCAGAAGGGGAAAGAGGTGAATTAAAACTAGGTAAGAATACATAACTAAGGTCTGAAAATTATTAAAGACTGAAGACTAAAGTTTACCCCAGGAGTAGGTTAGAAAATCACATTACCATGAGATGCTAAAGTCAAGCATCTCATGGTAATGCAAGTGAAAGTCAAGAGGACTTCTTTCTTCAAGAAAAAGCACGTTTTAAGCTTAAAACAAAACATTTCTGATTAGACTGTTACTTTTGTTCCCCTAAACACCTGTGAATTCAAAATTTTTTTTTCATCTAAAGCAATTCCATACGTTTTCTTACTGGAATTGCTTGTTCTCTTCAGTTCAGTGGTGTTGGTTTGTGTGGCAAATCCCAAGTTTTCAACCCTATTCATGAAACCTACCTGGAACTAAGAAGACCTGGATCCAGAGCTCAGTTTTACCTCAGTGACTTCATATACTGGAAGCTAAAACTACTCTCAAATCTATTGTCATACTTTGTGTAAATTAACTAATTAGTCCAGGATAAAAATAAGTTAACAAAAAGATTTTTACTGATTACTCCATGCATGTGAAGTGCTCTATAACTTGCAAAATAAGACACCTTAACTAGAAAAAAGGCTTGAATCAAGATTTCAGACATTCTCAAGTAGATAGGAAAACTATAAAAAGTTTTTTTACTTGTGTCCTATTTTTGAATGAGCAAGTAACAGAACCAGTGCTTTACTCACTACAAATTTAAATGAAATGGTTAATGATCTTGGGATTTAAAAAATAATGAAGGATCTATTTGGAAGAAATCTGTGTCTGCAGGAGTGCTAAGGTAACAATAGAGAAATTATACTTCTATGTAGCTGAAAAAAATTATTCTGAAATGCATTTCTTCCTAATTCCTGTTCACACAGTAGTTTTGTGAATAATATTTGGAAATACATATTTTTCCAAATAGTTCAGATAGAAAACATATATTTAGCTTATTATAGCAAACTCCAGTATAAGGACCAGATAATTAAGACTTTGTCTTTGAAGTAACACCACCAGAGACAATACCCATTGTGAATATGAACTACTGCCAAATTTTCCTCAGCTTTCTTGTTTTAAGGGTCCTTGATTTGAGCAATTTGGTCCAACTTTGTTAGAAAAATTTGTATTCAACAACAACTTAAAAAAACAAGCCCTGAGATTTTCATAAATATATCCTAAAAAAACCCAAAACACATAAAGTTTCTAGACTGTGAAAACTGAACACTTCTAAATATTTTTTTAATGCTAAAATTTTGCTGCTTTATTATAACTAAATTAGGCATGTGTAAAAAGCTGATAAAATCTTTTATAGTGAAGAAAATAAGAATGACAATTTGGTCACTAAACATGTCTCCTGCAGCTGTGAGCACATACACATTAAACATTGAACTAGTCATCTCCAGAAACCTACAAGTATATTGTAGTTCACAGGACAGAGAAACATAACAGCACAAAAGCTTTCTGAAGAGATCAAAAGCTCAAGCAGTGCTTTAAAACCCAGAAAAAGAGTGAAATATGCCCAGATGATCCTTGGAAGCAAAACATTCTTCACACTACCGATAAAGGCACAAAAATCCTAGTAATTCTGCTAGTTTCAAGTGGAAGAAAATTTTTTCTTCTTCAGTCACTTGTGATCATTTTAACAAAGTGCTGAGAATAAAATATTGTGTCTTGGGATGGTTAATCTTTGATCTGACAGTCTTAATTTCTGAAAAATAGGAGCTTTGTTTTCTGTCACTAGGATGTAACTTCAGTGACTTTTAGGAACAAGATTAACTAATTAATAGAAAATATATATGAATCAACAAGTACTGCAAACTCAGAGGTGGAGAAGTGTTCTAATATCAATATTTATGAAATACAGAACAAATGTCTATAAACTAGGTAATGAAAAATTTTAAAAAATCTGATTCTAGATCAAATAATGTTTATATAGTAAGACCTTATGCTACATTTTGAATAATGTCCCATCCATGGAAGTGTTGAAGGCCAGGTTGGGGGCCCTGAGCAATTTGGTGTAGTGGAAGGTTCCCCATCCATGGCAGGGATGTTGGAACTAGATGATCTCTAAGGTCCCTTCCAACCCAGACCATTCTATGATTCTATGATTAATACACAAAAACAAAAAGGATCCATTTTCAAGTGGCGTACTGATGACTTTTAAATCTGCAGTAATATTCTTAATGTTTGTATGGTACTATATTTATACGCCTTGACAAGTTTGACTTTATTAGGCAAAAAGCTATCAGATATGTCAAGATAGATGAGTGTTGTCACAATCTAATATGTAATATTTTGTACCTTACATTACTGTGCACTGAAATGTAGAGATCATAATACACTTTATATATAAATATATATGTAAGAATATTCAGAATGCAGGTTTTGTCAGAATCTTCAAAGAGATTCAAATGGCAGTTCCTACTGTTCATTTCTGGGGGTATAAGTGTTAAAGTATTTTCTATCCAGTTAAAGGATCTATTGATTATTTTTTTGATAACTGATAACTGATAAAGAATATTTTTTGATAACTGATTTTTGATAACAAAAATATTTTGATTTTTAAAATATTTTTTTGATAGTTAAAATGTTTGAACTACATTAAAAGATGGATTTTCCTCCATTATGTTTGACCTACATGAAAGGATGGATTTTCCTCCATTAGGTCATTTCTTTGATCTAATGCAAATCTATATATCCTCTGATATGGCATTATGTGGCTGGAAAGCAGTCTTCCAGAAAAGGATCTAGGGCTCCTGGCAGACACAGACTTGAATATGAACCACAAATGTTCCCTTGTGGGAAAGAAAACAAACGGTATCCTGGGAGGCATTAGGAGTATTGCCAGCAGGTTGAGGGAAGTGATCCTTATGTTCTACTCAGCCCTAGTGGCACAATACCTGAAGGATTGTGTCTGGCTTTCGGCTCCCTATACAAGAGAGACATGGACATACAGGAGACGTTCCAGCAAAGGACTGTCAAGATAACTAAGGATCTGGAGCATCTGTCCTGTGACAAAAGGCTGAGTCTGCTCAGCCTAGACATGAGAAGGCTCACAGAGGATCTTGTCAAAGTATATAAATACCTGAAATGTAGGTGCAAAGAAGATATGGCCAGGCTCTTTCCAAGGATGTACAGTGACAGGACCAGAGGCTGTAGGTGACCTTGCTTGAGAAGGGAGATTGAACAAAGTGACATCCAGAGGTCCGTTTGGACCATTCTGTGATTCCAAAATTCTGTGATTCCAGAAATACAATGTTTAGAATTTTCAAGGTTTTTAATCTTTCTGTTTATTGGTTTTATTAGTGAATATAGTAAGATTTGGTTTTGAAAACTGATTTGAAGAGATTGGAAGTAAATTAACTACTTCATTTTTAAAAGAGTGAATTGAAATCACCAACATTGAGTTGACTAGACACTATAGAAAATATGTAGACAATAGTTCATCACCTGACATAGGCACCCATAGAGGTTTAGTGTTGGCTTAGGGCCAAACTCACACCCTGCTGCTTATTTTCCCTTCTCAGTGGGAGAAAATAGGATGTGATAGCCTTTGGGTCTAAGTAAAGACAGCAAGATTCCTTGTAATTTACTGCTGTGGGCAAAAGAGACTAAAGTTGGGGAAAATAATCTAATTTATTGCCAATTAAGATAGATTCACGTAGTGAGAAATAGACATTAAAATAACCTCTTCCCTCCTGGCTCTCCGAAGTTCAGCTTCACTCTTTTAAGTCCCAACTCACCTGTCTCTGACTGACCATCATAGGGTGTAGGGGGCATGACTAGTACACAGCTGTTTCTCTGTTGCTGCTTCTCTCTGGCACCTTTCTCCTGTTCCAGTGTTGGCACTCTCCACTAGCTGCAGTGTCTTCAGCAAAAAAAAAACTACTCCAGTGTGGGCTCAGCATGGGCTGCAATTCTTTTAAAAAACACAAACCTGCCCTGGCATGGTCCTCCATTCCCTACAGTGTGGATATCTACTCTGACCTGGAGAGCTCCTCCTCTTCCTGCTCTGACCTTGGTGGTCCCTCTGACGTTTCTCACTCTTTTGTAGCCTCTCTCTGTTGTTCCTGTGTTTCATTAGTTTTACCATTAAGAAATTTTACTTTAGATTTTAGCATTAAGGCCTACACTAAATATTTTATTAACAGTACTTTCCAGGATTGAGTTTATATGCTGATGTTATAAAAATTTTTTTTCTTTATATTTTACTTTGTCCAAAGCAAAGCCTACAAAATAAAAATTACATAATCTGTTGGAAAAAGAATCTCATTATAAACTTTATTATTAGACTAAGAAGTTGAAAGGATCATTTAATTTAATTTTATTCATCCACCTGGACTTTTGTTTAAAACTATTTTATTAAAATGTGGAGTTATTTTGTAGAAAATTAAGAAGAGATGGGCTAATCACTTCATTTCAGCAACTTCAGATTCAAACTATAGGTATATTCTGGCACTCACAGATTTGGGTAATATTTCGGGGGGAGTTAGAATGGTTTCCATGTTCTTTTGCAATGTTCTGTCCTGGCAGGGATTAAAAAAACTAAGGCCTCTCTGACTAAGATTTTACTTCCTGCATATATTTGAACAAGAATATGGGTTTTAGAACCAAGATGTTATTCCAGAGACCATTGGTAGTCCTACTGGTGCACTCACAGTAAGATGAAGTAACACAACAATTTTGAAGAAGAAGTATATTGTGTCATAAGGTATGTTTCACATTAAGCTGAGTTAAAATCTTTTGAACTCAGGGCTAACCAATGCTGGGTTTAGCCAAAAAGACCAGGTAAACAATTGACTACCCTCTTGGGCCCTCAGGGCTTTTTTATTTACTTTCTTTGGTACAAGAGCAAGAATTGTAATTTACTTATAATAAATGATCACTTGCTCATTTTACCCTACTTAAAGGTTTAAATTATTACACTCATCTTCTGGTTTGTTCTTAGTTGCTGTTCAGTTGAATAACTATGTAGCCATACATTCTTAGTATTAACAGAATTATGAAGCCATCATATTAAAGAGGTTAAGATAAAGCCACCAACTTAGTAGCAACTTAATCAAAGCATAGGCAGATGCTTAGAAAAGTGGTTGTCATATATTGTATAAAAAACTTAATAGCAAGAAATTTAATTTCCTTTCTTCACCAACTTGTTTCCTGACTAGCAATTTCTACAACAACAAAGAGTGAGGAGGATTTGTAGCTAGCCCCAGAGAGCCAAATTAAACAATGCCTGTTACAGCAAGGTCCATTTTTCTTTTGTCGTGTTTGTTTCTTTTAGCTGAATATTATCCTTCAGTCAAAAAGAGACTGGAAATCTAGGATGACCTGGCAATTAGTGATCCAAAATAAAGGAGATATTCCTTCTTGGTAAATAAAAGGAATTCAAGATACTAAAAGAAACCAACCAACCAACCAACCAACCAAAAAAAAAAAAAAAACACAACAAAAAACACCAAGGAAAATGAGTGCTCAGAATCTTAATTGCTATTGTCTGCAGTCCTCCCATATTCCTAGGGACAGTAAAAGCTTTCCGAATAAAAGAAGTAAATAATGAAAACATTGGTGTCGTATCAAGAAGAGATGGATAACAGAGGATTAGTTTAAAGACATTCCCTATATGAAAAAATATCCTAAGCAGCTTGACAGAAGAGAAAGCTCCAAAGATATATTTATTTGAAAAATATTCATGTCAGGAAGCTTTTGACAAGTAGTATCAAAAGAACTAAGGAAAGAAAAGGTGCCAAAACAAAGAGAATTGTTGATTTAGTGTGGTACATGCTTAATATACAGCATCTGATCTTGCCAATCAGCACAGTCATTTCATAAAAGAAAGCATCAAAAAGGTATTCTTTTTCCTACTGTCATGAGTCTTCATTCAGATCTTAATTAGCAGTAATGTTTTCAAGTTTTCAGTTTATTAACAAAAGATCTGAAAAGATCAAGGGAATGCACCAGGGTTTCAACTCTATTATATCAGTAACCTTGTAATTCCCCTGACAGATGTGTTTGAATATTCTAATGGACTCCATCTGATCACAGGCACATCAACAGTTCAAAGATAACACTTTCATCATACATTGATTGTGGGCCTATTCTATCTCCCCTTATCATGTATAATATTCAGGTTATTTAGAGATAAATCTCCAACATGAGAGTATTGAAGTACATGCACTTACATAAAACTAAAATCTTATGCTCTACATTATATGCTGGTTTTGGCTGGGGTAGAGTTAATTTTCTTCACATTAGCTGTTATGGGACTGTCTTTTGACTATGTGCTGAAAACAGTGTTGATAACACAGGGGTGTTTTAGTTATTACTGAGAGGGACTTTGTACATCATCAAGGGCTTTTCTGCTTCTCATACTGCTCCACCAGCAAGAGGCCGGGGGTGTTCAGAGAGTTGGGAGGGGACACAGCTGGGACAGTTGACACCAACTGACCAAAGGAACATTCCATACCATATGGCATCATGCTCAGAATATAAAACTGGTTGAAGAAGAAGGAAGGAAGGGGAAGGATGTTCAATGTGGTGGTGTTCGTCTTCCCCAGTAACTGCTGACGTGATGGAGCCCTTCTTCCCTGGGGATGGCTAAAAACCTGCCTGCTTGTAGGAGACGGTAAATGAATTCCTTGTTTTGCTTTGCTTGCGTGTGCAGCTTATCTCAACCCAGGACAATTCCTACTTTTACTCTTCTGATTCTCTCTCCCATCCCGCTGTGGGAGGAAAGGAGCAACAGCTGCCACCTGTGGTTAAACTACAACAGTGTATTTTGTCACACCTTCCCAGTATAACTCTGATTTTCATTGCTTTTTACAAAACTATTGAATGTATCTAATGTAATCCCTATGCAATAATAAAGCAAGGAATACACTTACTTTTCTTCTCTCAAACATCAGCATAGCCTTGTTTCCATGAGGAAGTATCTGAATTTTTCAAGATCCTCTCCCCCCAAAAATCTAATTTTTTTCCGTGATGTTGTCATGAGGGAATACTCAGAGCAGGTTTGCTTTCTCTCTTCCCTTTAAATTATGTGAAATGTTAATGGAATAAATGAAATAGCACATTTTTTCAAAACAAATTCTGTTTAATAATAATTAAATAATGATGTGATTACTCTCTAAATGAATATGAATTACTTCTTGCTAACTACTTTTTCTGTAATGCCAAGTTTAATTCTGTGATTTACAGGACATAAATAACAAAGTATGGGAACAAAGGAAAGGCAGGGATGATGTTGCACTAACATATGGCCTGCAAATATTATAAAATTACAATTTTAAATATATAAATATTTAAAAGAGGAAAAGAAAAAACAAAAAAGAAAACCCCTCAAAAATGCTTTGGATTATTAGTCCCATTTTCACAGATCATTTCTTCTTTTTGAAAAGTCCTTGATATGCATGTAAAATGCTATGATAATAAGCCTGAGTTCTTCTGTATAACTGGAGAAACTCACGGTAGGTCCTGAAGCAGACTCATAAATCTCAGTTTTACATTGACAAGAATTCTCTTTTTTTATGTAAGAACAATATTCTTTGTTCATTTAACGGGAAACATCATGGACCTGCATAGCAATTTGCAAACACTGTTGTGTAACAGGATATATCCTTACTGGGCAAAGAAGTAAACTGAAGCATTACCATACTAATTTTTTTTTCCATGCCAGGAATTAATCCCTCTGGTTTGGAATTGCATCCTTAAAGCCCCTGAATGCCCCTGTGGTAACTCAGGTGCTTGGCCATTCAGCCCTTACTAACAACATGGAGAGTGGGAGAATGATATTTTTTTTTTTTTTATGTAGGCATGCTTTTCTTCTATAAATAAGATTTTGGGGTATTACATAATTTTACATGGAAATACACAAAGTACTGACTTTGATTCATTAGCAATCAGGAATGTTTTATCAACTGACCTAATTATATTCCCACTTAACCTTGTCATCCTCCATTCTGCAAAATAATTCCTTCTGAGCTGTTTCTTTATGCATGGTTTTAGTGAAAAAAGCTTATTAAGGGTTCAACTCTCCCTACTACCCCTCCCTTGCCCCCATTTATCTATCTTATTAGTAATTGACTTTTGTAAATGGGGGATACTTGTGGGTGTAAACTGATGATTTCATAATAATTATAATGTGCACTATTGTGCTATGGACCCTGCCTTTCTAAAGCTCATGTATTTGCCATTTTTTCTGTGGGCTAAACATCAAGAGCTAGAACCAATGAACTCTTTATTCAGCTGAAATTTAGTCCCTTTAGTGAACAAGTGGCTACAGCTAGATTAAGGCGCTGAAGCTCTGGGTTCTGACATAATAGCAAGCATGACTTTCTACAGGATGTTTATGGTTGCTCTTTCCCCACTTGTTTTTCTATTTATTAAGTAACTCCATAGTGTACAATTACCTCAGGAATTCATCTAACAACTTTTGAACTGCAACAGTTTGAATCACTGTGGCAGTTTGAGCCAATTTCCAGACTTCCCTCACCCCTTCCCACAATTTTACCTCAACACCGAAGAGAAAACTTTCAAGCAAGAGGCTTCTAGAGGGGAAAGGGGAAGTATATACATTTTATTTACACAATACTATACAAGCTAAAAGCAACTATATATATATATTACACTTCTATCAGTCCCTTTAAGCTTTCTCCCTCAATTCAGTCCAGGAAAAAACTCTTCAGGCTGATAGGTACCCAGTCTCTCTCTCTCGTGGGAGTGTTCAGGTTCCCTGAAAACTCCCCCTCCCCAGCCTCCAGCCATTTGCTGAAGTCCTTTCTTCCTCACGAAGTCCAAGAAAATAGTTTTGAGTCCTTTCTCCTTGGTTCTGTGCCATGTCTGTTGTATGGTTCTCTCTCATACCTCATGTCTCAGTTCTGTAGGCTGCTGTAGTTCAGTCAGCTTATCATATGTACGCGTCCTGGAACGTTGATTCCTCCTCTGAGTTTTCGGTTGTCCTCCATTTAAATTACTGTGAAGACATCCTCCGGGCCTTTATCCAGTCAGTCTCTAATTTTGCCTGGGTTATCTCCCTGGCACCGAGCTCTATTCAGCCCGTCCACTTGGCTCTGCTTCAATGCTGAGCCTTCCCTCCCCTCTCTGATTGTGAGAGGGAAAACAGCCCCCTAGCCGTGGCCACAGGCAGCTCGGTCCAGTTATACACTGTCCCAAGCGCTCCGCAGCCCAGCTACGGTGGGGGGAGAGGGCCTGGCCTCCTTGCAAGGGGCTTACCTCTCCCTCTTACCTCAGGTGTTGTGAATCCCTTCCTTCACAACACACACTCACTCCAGTACTGCCTTCAACCCTGGCTTAGGTAGGGCTGTGGGCCGCAGGGCCTCCCCTCCCCCCGAAGGGGGAAGAAGGAGGCCCTGCCACCCCTGGCCTTCTCACGCCCACACACAGCACCAGACACAGACCCATTGCCAACAATTTCCGCTGGTTGCGTATATAGGATTTATCCGCAGCAGCAAGGGGTGGAATTTGTCATGGGTTGAGATTGCCCCCCTGGGAGCTGGGGGGCTCAGAAGTGATTGGGTGCCAGGGCAGTGTTCCCTGGAGGGCAAATCACTGCTCGTCTTGTTTACTCCTGCTGAAAAAACTTGCCACAATCATCCTATCAGGTGGCCCAAAATTGTTATCAGCTTTAGTACATTCATTTTTAAACTGGAATGGAATGGTGCCACTGCTCCCTAAAGTTTGTATATTCCTGTAGTGGCAATGAAAGTTGCCAAGCTGTAAGACAGCTGAATATTGAAATCATCACATTCATGTATTTTCTGAGTGGGTGGGGTGACGAGTGGGGCGACGAGTGGGGCATAGCTCAAAATAGCTGTGGACAGTTGACAAAAGTTAGTCCTCCCACAGTCTACTCTACCTTAGATGCATGACCTATTCAAGAACTTTTTTTGCCTTTTTTAACTATCCCAATCTATTGTTTTCCAACAATCAAAACATGAATAAGATCTGCAATAATGCTTCCCAGCTTGTTTTAGCCATGATCATCTTCTTTACACCCTCCCATAGTACCTGACATCAAGTATATGGGTGGTGCATGTGTGTATGCTTTATATATATATAGCATATTAATACTATATTTGGGCTTAGTTTAATTGCCACATATAGACATCTAACAGCATCTGGAAATTGTGGGGCATTCAAAATTTCTAGACAGAGTTGGCAGACACGACCTGTAGGTAACCCTCTTCAAAGTATGTCTGAATGACAGCTGGTGCACTAGGACAATTCAAATGCAGTTGTCTGCATATGGCCAGCTAAATTATACTTTCAATGTTCAAAATGGCATTCCACTGTAGTTATAACACCTACTTATAAATACCTATATGTGAGCTGGATGCTAGAGTTCCCACTGCAATCAGTGTGGATCGGGGACTGGATTTCTCTGCTTAAATGCAGGCAGAAAACATCCTTTTGGCTGAGGCAGCACATACTTTCTGGCTTCTAGATTTACTATAGAAAAATACAGATCTTCTATAAGTCCTTTGATATATCTGCTAACCTGCAGAAACATTTTGAATACAGGGCATGTCATTCGGCACTGAGTTCCCACATCTGTACGTAGGCAGTTGACTCCCACTCCTAGTCCATTCAGTCAGTGGAGCCGAAAGAGTGACTCAGCTGTCTGCATAGATGACATCAACTGGTTAGTCAGCTGAATGGCTGTCTAGGATCTATTAGTTGTATTGATGGGGACTTTTTTATTTAAACAGAAGTATGTGGTGACATTTTAGATGCTCTAGGGTTTCTGATGTATCAGCATCAGATTGACAGATAGGACAAAAGATTCATGGGAAATCCAAGCTGTTATTGGGCTGGAAACAAGACAAGTCATCTCACATAACTTAACATGCTTAATTTATTGTTTTAGACTTCAAGAGGTAGCCAATGGAATGACTAAGAATTTCAGCCTTATTGATAATGGAAGGCTGAGCACTAGCTATGGGACACCATACATTATCCCTGAAAAACATCCTGTAATTAAAAATAACCTTTTTTGTTTGCTTTTATAACTAGATTATTAGATTTTTTTAAAAAGAGGAGAAAAGATGATGCCAAAAGATGTGATTTTAAATGAAAATATTTTTCAAAGGAGCCTTTGTCTACACTCTACTCATCCGTCAGTTTCAAAAAAAAAAAAAAAATTATATTCTGAAGCCAATTAGAGATTTTTAAAAAAAAAAAAAAAAAAACCTCTCACCCAAACTTGTAATGCAAAGGTGATCAAACATAAGACAATATTCCTGAAAAAGTGATGAGAGTGACAGGACACTTTAAACAGAGTGGACTAGATAAGTACTGATAAGCTAGTTTCATCTACTGCATGACTTCAGTGACACAAAGCTTCTGCAATGTGTATCTTAATTGTGTATATTGGATTAGGACCTTTTGATATCATTATAATGAGATGAGCACTATAGAATGTCACTGAAATGTAGTCTTTGAAACTTAACCAACAGCAACTGCTCACTCTTTTCCAAAGAAATTTTACTTTAATATTAATGTGCCACATATGCATTTTCAGGAATGATTTCTTTTTGTGAAAATTAGAGATGCAGAATTTCACTTTATAATTCCACTCAACTGTTCAACAATGGTACTGACTTCTAATAATAATCAGAAGTTCATATTTACTACATAGTATTGCTACATATAAACTACTCTATTCTTAGTTGAATCATAGAATCATTCAGGATGGAAAAGACCTTTGAGTTCATTGGGTCCAGCCATAAACCTAACACTGTGAAGTCCATGACTAAAACACGCCCCTAAGCACCACATCTACAAATAGTTGAAAAATACTTTCAACTAATCCTTCTCACAAAACATAGGAGTATGCCATATAAAGACCATGAAGTGATACATACATGATGCAAGTTGATTATTCTCAAATAGGTAAGCAAACTCTGCAGCGGAATCAAATTAGAGCAGAATACCATTGTAGAGTAATATGCAAATATTGTGAAGGCATCAAAAGCTAAAGTTATTTCTTGTGCATTGAAATATTCATAATTCTACTATTTCATCCCAAAAGAGTGTAAAGGCAAGGGGAACAAAAGTGAGGTATATTTTCCTTATGTTTTCTACAAGTATTAGCAGTACAGAAGTGGGAATTGCTGTATTACCATCTATAACTGTTAATATTTATAAATCTGGACATGATCACAGAAGAAAATTACAGTAAAGACAGTAAATGAAGTGTAAACAAGATGGTAAATCATGGAACTATTCTTTTTTTACCCCTCAATGCTTACAGATTGGCTTTTACTGGATTTAATATCTGTAATATGGTCACAAAACTATATACCTACTATATTGTAAATACTATAAGTTACAGAGTACACTGAAAAACTACTATAGAGAAATTTATTTGGATGTCCTACCTTTAGATAATGAAAAATATTTTTTTTCTTTCACTGAATAATAATAAAGGCAATAGATAAAGCTAAGTTGGTATTTATACAACAATTGTTCATGTTCTTAGATAGCTAGAGCAAGCCATAGCTTGTCTTCTGCCTAATTTAGTAGTCAATATTGTCACTATCCTTAAAAAAGTCTAAGTCCATTTGGATTCCTACTATTCCTCCCTTTAAAATAATTTAGTTTAAAAGTATTTTTACCATCCTAAAAATTGGTGCAATTTCAATTACATGCAAACTGTTTCTGTTCTGTGAAGACCAAAAAGAATAGCAAATCTAACTTACTTCAGTCAATTAAAGTAAAATGAAACTCTTGCAATATTAAAATGTTTAAAAGAAATTAGAAAAAAACCAAAACCCTAGACCCTTCTTTAAATTTATTTAACTTGGCACCTATTGATGTCTTTCATTTCCTTCATGCTTTTTTTATTAAGATGTTAAGTAAATTCTAAAATACAGCTTAAAAAGTGCCAAGTAGTGTATAAATGCATATTCTCTTCTGAAAGGATAAAAGCCATATGCAAAGGATGAAAAAAGGAATAAAATACATCACAACACAGCCTGAACACTGTATATTTATTTTGTACCATCAAATGAAGAGACTACCGCTGTAACTTTAGAATAAATGAAAAATCATTGCAATCCTTCAAATAACTTCCCCTTCTCAGCATAAAGATTCAATGATTATGATTTTTTTCACACCTAAAAAGCTAAATTTAGTCAGTCATTGGCAGGGATAAAGTAAAAAATAATAACATAGTAGGCAGACAGTAAGACAAAAACAAAGAAACTAGAAGATGTATACAGAATAGAAAATTAAAACTGGTTTCTTACAGTTTTATCTGTGGTTGACTGACTTGAGAGACTAAGACAGCATAGGTTTTCCCAGAAAGCTTTCCAGCATTACCACTGGGACACTTACAAGAGTCCTCTCTCTCCTCTGCCAAAATAGTTACTTCTATGAAATTTTTGAGACTTGAGACTTCTTTTCTTTGCAACCATGTAATTGGTTAGAGTATTGCCATAAGCCTTGTGTTGAACTCACAAGGCTTCAGAGCAGAGGCTCCTAAGGCTTGTTCTGCCAGAGCTGTTCTTGACTTGCCCACAGCTTGAGAATTATCCAGAGCAAACCATGAAGGGATGGGATCAGTTTAGTTCTCTAGGTAGACGGTATTAAATAGGACTGACTACTCTTATGCTTTATTTCTTAACTATTATATTGGGGATATTTGTTACACTACATACTACATAGGATTGTCATTTTACCTTGATTCTTGTCTTGATTCTTGAACTCACAACCTGCCCATTCTACCCACATATCTAGCAAGCTGAAGTAATCCCAGAGAAGGAACTCCTGAGCTGATGTTATAAATAAACTGAGGAAAAAAAAAAAAAAGAAAAATGTACTTGGGAAAACAAACAGACAAATAAGTGAAAATAAACAACCAACCCCCTCCAAACATGACAAATAGTTGCATCCATGTTTTCAGAAGTCAGGTAATTCAAGAAAGGTAAAGAGAAATCTGAAAAATATCAAGCTGAAGAATCTTATAAAGAACATAAAATGCAGTTAAATGGTTTCTGGACCTGGAAATTAAAGGAGAATAGCAATACCTCATCAGAAGGGATGGACTAAATGTGAAAGATAACCAGAAATAGCTCAAGGTTTTCAGAAAGAGTGATAGTTATGGCTGGACACTAATGGAACAAAGTACATGGAAGCATAGCTTGCTACATATAATGATGAAAGTATTAACACAAATTAGGTAAGCAACAAAGTGTACCCCACCTTAGTAACTTGATTTTCAGAGATGAAGCAAAAAATTTTATGGATAACATTCTGTTAGAGTATGCATGGAGTGATGAGAAAATGTGTTGCACTTTTTTATGAAAGACAAAAATGTGATCTTGGCAAATATGATCATGTTAGTACAATATTAACAATACATTAAGCTTTAAAACTATTTTGAAGGAAAAATAAATATAGACAAGTTTAATTAATATTGCCCAAAAATGGAGCATCATATTTAAATTAATTTTAATTAATTATTGATAAGCATTTCTGAGGGGAAAAAAAGCTAGATGGCAATCCACAGAACAGGACTCTATACACAATGTAAGAACTCTGAAAATATCCTGAGAACATTTTATAATATATCTGACTATTCACATATATTTAGGCAGCGATATAATAATATACCTCTTGGTATATCTACTTATCATTTTAATATATGTGGTAAAATAACCTACACCTATCCACTCATAGCCAAATTCATAATTTGTCTGTTTTAAACTCGAAGTATGGTGCAGTCAATGCACTGTAAACTATCAGCAATAAAAAAAAGATGAGCATGCATAAAGATACAAATCAAAGTAAGGTTATCCTCAGGGTAGAAATGGGATCTTTTCTCCTTACACTCTTTGCGATTTATTATAATCATCTTGTGTGGTAGCACCCAGCAGGGTTTCTATGTTGTACTTAAAACTGACTTTCTGCTTTCACCGTAGCACTTTTCTATTGATTTTAGCTTCACTGTTATATTCATCTTTTTCTAAAATTAGGCACATACATTTTCAGCTTTATAGTCTTCATCCTACATATCATCCTTCCCACACTTCCTTCTAAATCACTTTCCTAGTGCTTAGCAGTAAAATGGATGTTTATCATAAATTGTCTTAGCATATACTGTTGTTGGAGTTGTACATGAAGAGAGAGAGGAGGTGAAATAGTTTTCACCACAGCTATTATAGAGTTAAAAAGGTACACTAAAAAGTCTTCAAATATGCGATATTTTCAGTTCTCTTCCTTTTGAGCACATAGATATAATTGAATCAAAGCCTTCTTATGCTTAACACAATTCTGTTTATATGAAGATGTACCTACTTCCTCTCTAGGGAAATCTGAGAGAATCAATTAAAGATATATTTTTATTAATTCCACTAGGATGATTAAAAATGACAATAAAAATGAATAGAAGCTTATGCGCAATAAAATCATTATTCAACTGCTTACCCATGAAATAAGAGCTTTTTCTCAGTCCAGTACTCATTCCAGGAGTGTTTGCCTAACCATGAGGCTAAGTGATATGCAAGATTTGAGTGCTTCCATGCCTGCAGTTCAAATTAAGCCCATCTGTAACCAGGAATGCCCAAATACTGGAAGTAAAGGGAGTCATATAAGTGGAAAACTGACTTTAACATATTAGACAGGTGGAAGCACAGGAGCAGGTAGGTTCTGAGTGAAAGAACAGTCAAGAATCAAGGTAAAATAATAACCCAATATAGCAACAACTATGCCGAAAAGAAAACTTAGAAAACAAAGCCAACCAGCAGCCCTATTTAATACCATATATACAGAGAACCAGAACCCCTGAGCACATCCCATTGTTTTGTTCTGAAGATTTTGCAAGATGTCACCTAAAGGTTTATGCCTAAAACCAACTTCTCAGGTTCCTATAAGAGGTTTTATGAGAAACCTAGTGCTATTCAAACTTACAATGAACTTAGATCCACCAGGAGTGCAACTCAGGCCACTTGAGCGCAACTCAGGCAGCTCGTGATTCAGGAGCCCTCAAGTGCTATATAGTCACAGTGCTACTCCATTCATGTTATTAAACCCCTACTCTGGGTTGCCAGACAACTAAATTTCTGAGTTGGGTCACAATCAGGACTGACTCCTGACTGGTTTATCTCCTATCTCTTCAAGACTTCTAGGTATCCTAATTAAAAACAGTCTGAACATACCTTTACGGTGTTGTTCAATACCAGCTAGCAACTAAGCATCACACAGCTGCTCCCTGTCTTCCCCACACTAGCAGGATAGATAGAAGAGAGTTGGAAGGGTAAAAGTGAGAAAAATTGTGAATTTAGATAAGAAAAGTTCAATAATTGAAATATAGAAATAATAATAATAATTTTAATTTAAAGAAAAATTAAAAAGAGAGAGAAATAAATCCCCAGAAAGACAAGTAATGCACTTGAGAACAGTTGGTCACCAGCTGACTGATACCCAACCAGTTCAGGAGCAGCAGGCCCCCTGGCCAACTTCCCCCCCAGCTTTATAAGCTGAACATGATTCCATATGGTATGGAATATCTCTTTGGTCAATTGGGATCAGTTGTCCAATCTATGTCCCCTCCCAACTCTGCACACCCCCATCCTGCTCCCTGGTGGGATGGGGAGAACAGCAAAAAAGGTCTTAATGCTGTGTAAGCACTGCCCAGCAATAAGGAAAACATCTTTAAATTACTAACACCGTTTCCAGCATAAATCCAAAACACAACCACATACGGGTTACTGTGGAGAAAATTAACTCTATCTAGCCAAAACCAGCACAGTTTAAAAGATTCACAAAGGACACACCAGGAAAATAAAACACTCCAGATTTTGGGTGACATACTGTGTGATGACAGCAGAGCTTACCTTTTTTTGCAAGTTTGCTCTTCTATATGGCTTATCTATTTAAATTGCAATCTCTGTGGGTATACCAGCAAATTTAACTAACGTTTATGTTGCCAGGTATGCTGGGGAATACAAAGAATTTTTTTTTTTTACAACTTTTAATAGTATTACACTTAAAAAGCAGTAACATGTTGAAGCAATAATGTCTTGATTTAATGAATATCCTCAAGTGCTTCGCTTCCAGCTAAATGTGTCAGACATCTGTTGAGCGTTTTTGCCCATGTTTTCCCTGCAGTACCTAATCTTTGCAGACACTGAGTGTTTATGGCTAAACATCCTCTAACACGATGCTTAGACAATTTGTTGCAATCTGTGAATATTTATGCATTAGATCTTTTAGACTAAGACTGTGACTGAGCAGTAAACCTCTACAATGGAACAAGGCTCAGTGGAGACTGGGCAGGGAAATGTGCCCATGAATGTCAGGGAATATGTAGCGTGTGACTGACCAGAGCTGTTGTAATGAAATCTCACTTTATCCCAATACAGAATGTATCAGAATGTGACTTTTGCTTTAGATAAAAAGCTATGTCAGTTGAGTAGATCATCTAATGGGTAAATGTTTCTTTTTATGTGCATTAAGAATGGAAGTGTGTCCCTGAGTCAGTTGACCAGCACTATGGAAAGAGTACATGTGGTTCAGCCTAACCACATGCCAAGCCTACCAGCCTGAGAGAGCACAGGAGCTCTGGTAGAACTCTTGAGGCAAAGGCTTTCAACTGAAAGCTGCCCAAGATGTTCTGACTCAGGGGTGAACTCCCTGAGGAAGGGACTTTCACGAAGATGCCCCTGCACTTTGTGATATGACTGTGGTGAAGCGAGTTTTGTCCCTGCTACGCAGCCCATGGAGGAAGACCCTTGTTTGAAGACGGGTGGCCGAGGGGTTTGGATACCCCTCGTGTGTGCTGGCAGAGATCCAACTGCTGCATGAGAAGAGCGAAACAGATAGACCTGCTGCCTTAGAGACATTGCTGCTCTGAAGAAGGGACCTTTCCTTCTTCCCTCCTGGACTTTTATTTGGAGGGGAGAAGAGATTTGATCCATTGTAAATACTCATGTCATGGTAGAGATAGCTAAGATTATGTATATGATGTATTATAATATTTATTTGTACAGTCATTGTAATATATTCCCTTTCCCCCATTTAAGTTTCATGTGGTTGTCTGGAAAATCCATCTCACATTGGGTTGAGATGTGGGAGGGGGCTTAGACTAGGGAATTGGATTTTTTGGAGGTCTCAAACCATGACAGTTTAACAAATGCTTAAGTAATTAAATGTTCTTGCATACAGATATCAAATTACATATTAGAATTTAGAGATATCTCAGTTTAACCAAACTGTGTCAAGGAACCCAGTTTCAAATAATAGCAGTAATTTTCAGTTCATTGATGAGCGCTATACTTTCAGAACTGCTGTACTTCTATAGTAATATACTATAGACAAAGGCCAAAGTAAATCAAAGAGGGATATAATTAAATTTAATAATTCATTTCAGTGTGTAGAAATGATCTTTTAATTATTCTGGACATTTTCAAGACTGTGTACGGTCCCCATCTCTCTGCGTAGAGAGCTGAACTAGCTGGATTCAGTATCCTCAGCAGGTAACCTGCATATTCTTCTACAGCTGTAGAAATCAAATTCACTCTCTTAACTACATTTGAAATTCCCTTTCTCTTTCTGGATGATACAGAGTAATTTATATTTCATAGCGTCTTTTGTTATGTGCAGACTTATTTTGCCGGCTCTGAAGTCCCATCATTTCGTGGTCTCTTGAGAAAGCTCAGACCATGCTTACGTAGCTAGGACACAACAAAGGTTATTGTTCCAGTCCTGTGGGTTATTTCACTGCTGATGTATGAAAACACAGTTTTTTAACTCTGGAATGTGTTTGTGCTAGAAACTTGGCCTGTCTTTAGCTGAACAAGGTGACAAGAGTTGATATTTGTCCGTTTCCTGCCAACTCTGTGTGCAGTAGTGGAGACAGTTCCTAAAATTATAGTGGATTTGTTAGTTTTGTTTAGAGAATCTGGAACATCAGTCGAGAAGAATAAGCTTATAATTGCTTCATTGGGCTAGATGCAAAAAATAACTTAAGCACTTCAATAGAGATTTAGGCAGAAAATAAATCTGTCAGAAGCTACAGGTCTAGATCTGAAATTGTGAACTGCCTAGGAACAGCTGGTGGGAACAAGTCTGCTTTAGCCTGCTAAGGGCATATTGGCAGTAACTGCACCCCCTCTCCCCCTCTCCACACACATACAACATGGTACAATGTTAATGCATTGTACATAAGAAATACAGCAGTGTATCCATGTTACAGAATAGCTGAGAGCCCTAGAGCAAATTTCATTATTCAACCAAGGAAGGATTTCATAACTCAACCATTTTCAGGCTAGTGTCTGAAAGGGTGATCTAGATTGCTTGAAGAACCATTGTCAGAGGTATTAGAAAAAGTTGTTTTAAGATAACGTTGTAAAAGTGCATTTTAAGAAAGTTTGATGGCAAGGTTCACCCTACTACTGCATGGCACAATCATGAATCTTAGAAAAGCCACAAGCTATTCATGTGCTAATCACATGACCAGTTTTCAAGCTCATACACACCCATGCTCAATGTATCACTCAGGTCTTTTGTGGGTTTTCAGAGAACAGATTGAAACTAGAGAAGTTCTTAGTTCAGCTATGTCTCAGGCCTTTACCTCCTTTGGAGCCTGTACCAAATTGTTGCCTGGTTAATGAGTTGAGTGCATCTGTCACGGATAACAATGCAATCAATTGAACTATGCAACTGATTCTGCAAATTATAAAAGTTCAAAACTCATCGGTGTGTTGTACAGTTAATTGAATTATCACTTGACATTAAAATTAAAGGACATAGTTAATTTCTATCTTACCCATACCATTGGAAAACTTAGAATTACAACTACAAAAAGGAAAACAGTAATTTAGATTTGATTTTACTGTGTGTGTGTGGTTTGTATGAAAAGGAACATTTAGGACATTAAAATATTCAATCACATTCCTTAAGATTAAAATTAAACTTTATGCAGTATGCCTGTCAGGTATTCTGAGAAGCAGTCAAGAGGAATCTTAGGTCCTCTCATTTACAGAGAAAAATGAGAAGAAGGGACCCATCTGTAGTGCTCTCTCCTGTATATTTTCAGATGTTCTCTGTCATATTATTGACGCATACCACTCAAAATTATCAATAAAATGAATAAAATACAATTTGAAATGGCATTTGGAATTTTCAAAATGAAGCTGCAAGTCTTTAAAGCTCCAGGGTTTCCATTATATTTCATGAGGTAGAATCCTTCCCAAATCTTCATTTGTGAAGTCTAGCCATGATGAACTTTTTAAACAATTGCATGATTTTACAGAGGAAATAGTGTCCTAATTTCATTGAATCAGCTTTGACTGGTAAAACAGTTTATTTGAAATTTATTGCAATAAACTCTTTTATATGCACACCTATCACCAGGTCATAACTCACATTCATGCCTGACAGGTACACCTCCCAGCTTTGTCCACTTCAGTCTCCTCAGGTATAAAGTATGTCAGTGTGTGTCTGCATTAGTAATTCAGTGTACAAGTGTTCTTTTTCAGCGCAAGTTTATACTCAGTCTAAAACCAGTGTTCTGAAGCACACACTTGGAAGCACTCCTGATGATACAGACAAAATGGTTTTGCTCCCAGGGGGTGCAGTAACAAATCTAGACACATGAGTACCACCTACAGTGACACCTTCTGTATAGATAGGAGGTCCTCCAGAAAGTCTTCCACCTGTACACTTGCCTAATGGATGTGGACACTACTGGTACAGATGCAATGTAAACTGGCAGTGGTGGATTCAAAGTTTTCTTAACTATAAACTACTTTCTCAATCTTGTATCCTTGTGTCACTGCCCTAATGTCTCAGTGCTTTCTACTGTGCTTGGGGGCACTTTTTTTTGTCTCTCCATAGTTACTATTGGCTTCTGATTTACCTGCAGTTTTATTGCAAGTCCAGATAGGGCCAGAGATCACTGTTGCACAGTAAGAGCCCAATTAACATTTTTCCCCTCTCTCTCTCTCTCAATCCCTTGTGTATGGAAAATTTCAGACAGTAAATGGTCTAAGACAGTTGGATTTATGTCAGTGTAGCCTGTAAACCTCTTTTGCTAAGACTTCAGGGTATTTTGGGCTTAGAAATAAGGTGATAACCTTCACCTATATTTTCCACTAAGTACAAATTAATTGTCATGACATTACATGATTTTATGTGAATTCTCCAGGAAAAAATATAGCTTAAGAAACCCTGTAGGATGCATCTGTCTTCAGTAGACATTGTCAGGATGCAGCTGAGGCTGATGGCTGCATGAGGTTCAGAGCTGGGCACGATGGGGGCTCCCCAGGGGGCTGACAGGGCAGGGTCTGGCAGCAGGGCCCCTTCCACCACTCCAGCCAGGAGCAGGGCAGCCAGATGGCACTAGGTCACTCAGTATATACCATCATCACGTATATACTTGAAAACAAGGATGGGCAAAGGATGGGCCAGGAAGTGAGCCCACACGTGGGATTCAGGATCATGCCCCTGATGGAATGAGGGTTAGACACAGACCCATAACATCTGGGCAGGGCCATGGGGAACAGGATGAGCCAGAGCCATGCAAGGATGTCAGCCCACAGGTGAGGGTCAAGGTCAGACAGAGTTCAGTTTCTTCTAAGTTGCATGATTTAAGATATTTTCAACTGAAGCTGAAATAGGTATCTGCTGTTTCATATACTAATTCTTGGATCATTGATCTTTTCCATAAATTGTTTCCCATATAAAATATTCACAGGTCTCTGAATAATAGTCAATGAATGTGGAAACTTAATTAGCCATCTGTAGGTATCCATCCTAAAATTTGTCTATGTCGTTTATTTTTAACTTCAATTTGCTATTTAGTGTCTGTCTCCTTGAAATAAGTCACGTGTTCCAGAGTCATGGTAACTGTCACTTACTCGCCAAATACTTATGAATCTTCTGCTTCAAGCAACTCTATAGACTGAAAAAATCTGGCAGGCAGCAGAGCTTGGTGTATCTTTCTGTCAGCAGAGCTTGGTATATCTTTCTGTTAGCTGTTGGAAACACTAAGTATCCAGGCTTCTGTAATTTTCTTAGTAGGATGGGTTTTTTCTTGCATTCTTTAAGCTACTTTAGTTCCAAGTTATCTATTATTTTTATAAATCAGTGTTGTTAGAAATAGTCATAGCTAGCTTTGAAGACAAACTGAAATCACGCAGTCACTGATCTGTTGTTTGCAGATAACGGGTCTTAATTGGCTGGCAGCTGCCTTCTGCAGAGTATATTTGCTTAACTATGGGATTGGCTTGAGGCACAGTGATAATCATGCTCAGTATTTGAAACATTTCTATCCTCATTCCACGAATATGCTTTTTTTCTTTCTTTTTTTTTTTTCATAACACTGACACTTATGTCCATTTACTGAGGATTTTTGTATCTGACATTAGTGCTGTTTTCCCAAGCACTGTTTTGTGAGTGGACACAGCTTAACCAGTTTTGTGTTGTTGCCTTTTTTTGCATTAGTTTCAGCTTGCATATGCATTCTCTAGTACTTGCCGTTTTCATGGTTTCCCATGATAGTTCATTGCTTTGGGGCATGTTTGGGGTCTTGTGGGGTTTTTTTGCTGTAAGACAAGTAAATCACATGCATCTCAAATTTGCACATTAGAATATCCTCTAATGTCAAAATTTTAAATGTTATATACGGTTGTGAACACTGTAACATAAGTATCTATTTTCTCTTCTAATCTTCTCTTCTAGTGTCTTTGATGTCATATTTAAAAACATACCAAAAAACACCCAAATTTTTATGACTGTAATATCTTTCTGCCACGACTCATAGAATATATCAAAATAATTTCATCAACAATTTCATTGTCTGAAGGATGATTTTTTGGTAGGTGCCCCATGTAGGAGTTTCTCTATTTCAGTTGCAAATTGCACAGCCTACAATAAACTACATAACATTACGTTTCTTGCCCCAACTATACTTTGAATATGGGATGCAGCACTTGAGCCTGATTGATAGTTCTTTGATTGTAAAGACCATTCAATTATGAAGCCTTTATGAATCTGGAATATAACCTGTTCCACATTTCTAAGCTTAAGAAGCTGTCAATCCTCCCTGGAAATAGCTTTTTTTCAGCTTTATTCTCCTTTTCCTTCTTTCTTTTACCCCTTCTCCTCTTTCTTTTTCCTCTCCTTTTCCTGGTCTAAATAGTAATAAAGTTTTGCCTTTTTTCTCCCAAATGTTAGTTCTGGAAAAGTCAGTTATTCTGATAGTGCTTCGAAGCTTATGCAAGTCTTTTTGTCTGTGGGGGTTTCTTTTTGTCTTTTTTTTTTTTAATGATAATGGAGCATATGTTTGACAACATTTTTTTTTCTGTTTATAGGAGAGGCTTTATTTGCCTAGTGTACTCTCTTGCACTGGGATTACCTATGCTGACAATTCCTGCCTTGCTTTACATAAAATAAAAGTTTTCTGGGTTCTAAAATTAAACAGGTTCTTTATTAATTGTTCTCATTACACATATTATACAACAACTAACTCTTTCAGTACACGTAGAAACTTACTGACTTTCTATTACTCACTGCAAATCTTTCTTTTTTGTAGCCTAAAATCTTTCTTCCAGCTTCCACAGAGATTGCTGCAGATGAACCTTTAAACAACCTGCCCTGAGCTTCCTAAATCAGTAAGTCAGTAAATTGTGATTCACTGTGTCTCAGCAACTCACCTATTTAGACTGATCTTTCCACTTATGACCAGTTCTCAGTTTCTACACTCTTATGAGGATTGGAGGCTGAGCCCTTGTGAGACAACACAGGTTGCCTAGTGCAAAGTTCTCACTGAGAGCAATTTTCCCATTGGGTGACTATAGGACATGTAATAAAAGGTCACAGGAGATAATTCTTCATGGGAAGCTGCTTGGCCTGATTACCATCAACATCACTTAGAACTGGAATAAGAAGCTGGTGAAAATTATGACAATAAAAATGATATATCAGCCTTCTGTCATGAGTGTTTGCTACTTCCTGACCCCTTTTTGGTCTCTTGAACTACACAGTTTCTGAGCTGGATGATAATTACAGTATCTTACTATTTAATACCACTTGTAAATGCCAGTAATTCTTCAGCAGTTAGACATGCTAGGAAAGAGACACAAATTTCTGAGCTCCTGACCACTACTGAACCACAATTCAGTGTGAAAAGATAGTGCCTGTAAAAGTGCTTGCAATCCACCTTTTAAATGTTATAGTATATTTTCCTTTTTATTATAATTAAAGAAATAAGAAAGTCAAATTGCATTTTATGTAGCAATATTTACAGATGAGTTTGAGAAACTGCAATATGAATGTGAATTCAGCCTTCAACTACTAGAAGGATTGCAAAGGACTTGTCAGAGCAGCAGCCAGGTACTCAGTGTGGTTCAGAAGGATGCCTTAAGGCTTCACCAAAACCAAGTTCACTCAAATTTGATCTTCAAAACTAAAAAAAATACTTGTGAATCTTCTCACACTTTTCACCTTTGGAACTAGGAATCAGTCTCAGTGTTTTGGAAACCCATAAAACTTCCACAGGTTTTTTGAAATCTTGTAGAGAGATGCATGCATGCTGCTTTTCCATCTGCTAAATGTTTACCAGGAAAACTTTAGCCCAATTCAGCCTGTGAACACATATAGCTAAAGTCAGAGAGTGCTTGACTGAAGATCATGCTGCTAGACACTGAACCCTGCTTCCTCTTACTTTGCCTTGCTTTACCATTTTGTTGTTGTAGGTTTAGAAAATTATTTTGGTGGTAGAACAGATTGTTGCCATGACACCTTTATTAGTTGCACTGCAGAGGAATTAGCAGAAAACAACATCCCCGCAACTACTCTTATTGCAACGTAGTAATCCTCCAATTGCCCTTACTCCTGGTAGAAATGTGGGCAGGGTCTTCAGTTCTTTCAATCTAGACTTCAGACCCATATTATACTTTCTGTTGTGTGTTTGGCGTTTCTAATTTAGCTCCGTACTAGTGGCACAGCTGAGCCTCCACTTCCTATGCATATTTGAGCATCAATGTATTTTATACTTTATGCTGCTACTGACTACAGCTCACATCCCTTTTCCCTCCCAGCTGTGTGTTCAGTGCTCAAAGAGCTATTCCACTTGAGCAGAGGAATAATAGACCACATTTTTCAACCTTTTCTCAAATGCTTACTGCTTGCTGCCAGCTACCTGCAGTGTTCACACTGCGGCTAATATCTTATTAAAAAAATCTTTGTCACACAGAAATTAAAAACAAAAATACCAAAACCACAACTCTGCAATGCAAAATGATTCAGGTGTGGTGAGGAGGTGGTAATAAGTATCTGGCATTATCTGTAGTTATCTCCTCCACATTATTGGGTGACACTTTTTTCCACTATATTTTATGATCTTTATCCACATTAGTCAGTGCAGCTGTGGCAACATGAAGATCTGGCTAAGTGCTAGATAAAGGTGATGTACAAGTGGGCTTCTGAAGCTGGGAAAATCCAAGCAAAATCCAAAATCTAGACCCCCTCTCTGTTGGTATGTGAACTACTAATCAGCTTGACCCCTACAAATCACTGGGCCCTAACAATACACACTCAAGAGAGCTGTTAAGAGAGCTGGCTGACATTGTTTTGAGGCCATTCTCTGTAATCATTGAGAAGTCACTGGAAGAAGGGTAATGTCACTCTCATCTAAGAAGGGTTTAAAGGCGTTTCCAGGAAATTATAGGCTTATGAATCATACTTCCCTGGCAAAGTTATGGAATGAATCCCCCAGGAGGGTAACACAAGTCAAATAGAGCACGTGTTTGAAAAAAACAGCATGGATTCACTGAGGGTAAAACTGTCCTTGACAAATCTGATTGCCTTCTATGAGAAAGTAACCCGCTCAGTTGATGTGGCGTGAGTGCAGGTCCTTGTCTACTAGGATTTCTCCAAGGCTTCTTACATGGTCTCCCACATCCTCCTCCTAGAGAAACTAATGGTTTTTGATCTAAATGAGTTGCTAAGAAACACAGAGAAGACAGACAAAGTTTTTCTGTGCAACAGACAACTCAGCGTTTTGCTTTTTTTCATTGCAAAATTATTCAGGTCTTTTCATAATCTGGAGGACAGATATGCCTTCTTTAAAATTTCTAATGTACTGGTTATTAAAGAATAGAAGAAATACAGATATGAGTTCCTGTTTGATTTTCTTGGATATGATGAATCTGATGAAAGTGTGCCTCCTATTTGATATAGTTTATAATCTTCAGGCTAGTGTAGAACTAGATGGAATTATACCTGTCTTTACGGATGTTCTGGACTCTGTATGAATAGTTAATTACCCAGTGCTTGCCAAAAAAAGAGATTCAATAGCCTGGAAGTTAGAACAGTTAAGGAAAATTGAGGTTAACATTCTTGTTTCAAAAAAATACAACCATTTGCCAGAGAAAACCAGCTCCAATACAAGAAGGTGAGATTAATCCTTTAGAGCTGGCTCATGTTCATTGATAATTAGAGACTAAGCCAGAGTAACATCAACTATAAGATGAGAACATGGTGCTTCTATATCCTGTATGAGGATATAGACACCCGAATGTTTCTAAAAGGAATGAGGGCATGTTTCTCTGAGTTTTGATTATAAATTTCATTCTGGTGTTGGGAAAAAAATCCTAATTAAAAAAATTACAGTATCTCTTAGCAAAAATGTTTAGGAGGTCATCATCTTAAATTCAATATCACTACAAATGTTTGGTTATGATGATAATATTTCATGTCAATATCTATGCCCCATCTACCACTTGTAAACTTTTTTGGCGGACATCAAGATAACAGATTACAAATAACTTTCTCTTCACACAAGAATCTGGCAAATAAAAAAGGAAAAAGAACATACTGAAACAATGACAACTAGCAAACCAGTTTATTAAAAAGTTTTGAAAAGATGTGGGGGGCTTTCACGTGGTTAGTTTTTTGGGGAAGGAGGTTGTTTTTTGTGGCCAATGTATAACAACTTGAGAGCTTATTTGCATTTTTAGAAGAGATATAACTACCTTCCAGTGAACAGTGGCAGATGAAGAAACTCTTTGCCATAAGGACTTTGGAAGGGTGTCCTAGCTCCCAGAGTTTTTGAGAAGGTTCTGACATATGTTCCCATAGAGATTTTGAGTTTGATTAATTTCATAATTTATAATTTTATTTATTAAAAAACCTCTGAAATATTCTGGACTTTATTAACAAGGAGTTCAGACACAGGATATTTGTTTGTCAAGAATGATAGGTTTTTTCTTTAAAGGAGTTTGAAGAAAAATATTGAGAGAAATCATATGTACCATTATTCTGTAATGAGAATGACAAAAATGAAGACAGGAACGTTTAAGAAAGCTTTGCCTTTAGAAAGCATGAAGGCCAGGTCTGAGTTCAGGTGAATGAGACAGTTGCCTTGGGAACAGGCTGCTGGGGCAGCAAAACTGTTGCCTGCTGTCTCCTAACAGACACCAAGAAAGAATGTCTCTCTGTGTATTCCAAGCTTTGTGAGTTTGGGCTGGATAAACTGTCATCTCCTAATGAAGGAAAGGGAGAGAGGTGTGACCCTTCACTAAACAGCAGCCATTGCCCAATTCCCATAACTTTTGTGTAATGGCCACAAAGCAAGTCAAGTTTCCAGAGAATTTTCTCCTGTCTTTGACCTTCTTCCCCTTTTCCCGGTTAGAGAAGGCTGGTTCTTCATCTCCAGAATAGCAATGATAATTCTTTGCAAACTTCTGAGAAGCCTTGAGCTACTTTTCTGAAATAGTTATTACAGAAAAACAAAAAAAAAAGGAATTGTAATAGTTAATATTATATGTTAATATTATAACCCCATATTAAAAAATAGGCAGTAATCTAAGCCAAGTAACTGTAAGAGTACACTGAATATCTCTACATATGAAAAATGTCAAGTAACAGGCCCCACTTTCATGGATTTTAAAACATTTTTCTAAAATATTTAAAATAAAATCAAGTCTACTGGTTACTATTTATTTTAGCATTTAGATATATATATATATATATATATGTCACATAGTCTGGCAGAAGCAAGTCTGTCTTGAAAAGTCATAGGCAAATCCTAAAAGTTAGCATTCTGTAGGATTGGGTGAAATTAGACAACATTTCTACCAATTGTGTACCTTTTGGTAAAGGTGACCTCAGAAGGGTCAGCTATGTCATCTACTACAATGGAGCCTATAGATTTCTTTTGGAATTCACCTTTTTCAGGCAGGAGGCAGATGAAATGATATTTCTGCATTTGCTAAATATTTTCCTGTGTAAAAATACTACATTCCTGACAGATACGCAGTTCAAGAATTGCATTTCTTTACTGACAGGTTCTTGAATTACGACCAAATTGTTTTAATCTCAAAGAAACCCAACCAAAACAGTTAGATGACAGTGCAGCTTATTTAATTTGTATTAAATTGTTCTACTGGATTCTGTTTCCACACTGGTTACTCTATATCACGAAATCATTGAATCATATAGTATTCTCAGTTGGAAGGGATCCACAAGGATCATTGAATTGACAAAAGGTAACTGAATTTTCCAGGTGGGTGTAACCTCTTACATTGCCCAAATGGCATACTAATTCTTTACTTTTTACTTCAAATCGAGTAGATATACACACAGGTATAAATTAAGTATGCATGATTGATAAGAATGACTCAGCAACCCGGATAGCAGAAATTGTTCCGTAGTATGATTGTTGCAGTTCAGTTACCTTATTTTATTTCATCAACAATTGCAAATAGATCTTATTTTAGTAAATATGTTGCCCATGAATTGTGTCACCAAAATTTTAGTAACTATTTAAACGTATTTTATATGTATTCTGATACATATGTTGCCTAAACCAAGAATATAACTAGGTATCGCATTCACTAATATTTTCAGAAAACAATAACACTTTACCTGAGAGATATTTTGCCTTAGATTTCTCCTTATGTTTTGTTACAACAAAGTTTGCCTGGTTTTCTTTTGAAACGTGGATAAGACTCTATCAGTTTTAAATCATAAACAATTCAAGATATCTGTCTGGGCTACATCTGACAGTGATGTAAGCAATGCTGTATGTGTGCTAGAGGAAATAGATTAACCTAAAAATGGTGGTGGCAAAGAGTGCATTGTAAATCAGCAAGGCCTCCATGGATTGTATATACAGTAGAGGTAGTTTCTTCATGACTGGAGGCAAAAGTTAAAAAAAAAAGGGCAGAAGAAATAGCACTAATCTTCCACAGTGTGTTAATTGTCACAAAATTGAAGCTATGTGTCTTGTATGTTCAGGAAAGGTCCAGAACAGCACTTTGTAAAAGAAAAATAGCCTAATAACCTAGGAAATTCCAGAATTAAGGTTGCTTTTCAACACTGCAGATCCTTGTAACTTTGCAACTATATAAAATTTGTACAACTGCTTCCTTTACTTCTGGTCACCTCCTCTCTCCCCAGGACTATCTCATGAAGTGTGTAAAATGGATGATCCTCATGGGAAAAACAAAGAAAAGGGATTCAATATTTTGTCTTTTATTTTCCCTCTACAGATGTATATTTCATTTATTAGACTGTATTGAAGCCATATCCTCAGGGCAGAGTTACTCCTTTTCTTGTAGCTTTTTTTATCACAGTCATCACTATAGCAACAGAGTATTTCACAAGCATGGAGAAACTTATTTCACAAATTTCTGCAGAAGTGAGATTTGTAGATGAAGTTCTGTGTTTAAAAAGGCAAAAATGAGAAATTAAATGAGCTGCTAAATTATGGTAGCTGTACTGAAATCTTAGTCAAATAAAGAAGGTTTTGCATTTTTCAACTATTTTAACTGATTGTATCTTTGAAAAAATAAAATTTTCAAATTAGAGCTACTTGAATATATAATATTCTAAATAAGAATACTGGGAGTAGTCAGAAAACTGTAAAAATTAAAAGGAAAATTGAGCAGATGTTACAAATTATGAGCAGACAGTAAAAATTCTCAAAAGTCAAACTGAGTTATTTTTTGAACAGGAAAAGAAAGTAGAAACCATTTGAAAACTTATAGTAATATAAATATAGTGGGAAATCTACTATGTATGAAGATACTAAAGGTTAAAATGAGAGGAAAATATTACTGACCATAGGATAGCATAGACGGAATAGGAATGAGAGGTGAAAATGTCAAGTATCATCACTTAGAAAAGCTTAGAAGTGTAATAAACTTAGAATGGCAATACCCCATCATATCCATTGCTGAATTCTGCATAGGAAGAAATCAGAATGGAAGGAACTTATTACAGGCATTCTTCCGAAATGGTTTAGGAGCAAATTTCATTTGATATTTTTGCTTATGAAATATAAAAAGTAGGAATGGCTGACTGAATGAAATGACAGAGTGTAATCAGTTCCAAGTGTAACACTGTTGCAATGTAGAAAAGAATGTGATTACTTTAGGGCTAAAATATTAGAAAGAGGTTAAAATGTTATCATATGAAGTAAAGTCTGATAAAATTAGGCACTCATAAAAAGAATTTAGAAAGCTCTCTTGGAAATAACTAAGGAGAAGCGGACACGGAGGTTGATGTGACTTACAAACAATGAAGCAACTTACAAAAAAAAACCTAAACCCCCATAAAATTTCAGATTATATGTTTGTTTCAGAAGAAGGAAGCTCCATTTCAAGAAAATGAGGTGAATTTTCAGTGGTTTGAAATCTTTTCATTTAATTTCTCTTACTGAGCAGTTCTGAGTCTTCCCTGGGGAGAGTGGAAATTACCTATCTGCAGATATTAGACTACATTCTAAAAAAAACCTTGCCTAGGAATTTGGAAATTATTCAGCATCTTTTGGTATGCTCACTTTCAGGAAACTGAAACTTTCTACTTTGAGGATTAGTCTGATACCTGCTTATATGCAGGATAGGAAAAAGTTTATCTTTAAAATGGAAACAGGCAGATCTATGGATTGTTTATTTTGAAGAGAAACCTCCAAAAATGTGGGATTAAGCTAGTAGGTTCTTCCAGTCCTTTACGTTGATTCAGTTAAAAAGAACTATTCAGTTGACAAATGAAAGTTTCTTTTATTCTTAATCAGAATTTAATTACATTTGATTACATAAAAAATGTGCTCAAGAAGTAATAGAATGAAGGCACAAATCTTTAATTCCCAATAATCAGAGAGGATTCAAAAAACAGTGGGAATTCCATTAAAAGAGTTCTAAGTCGTTAGGGTGCAGGACTCTCACCGCTGCGACCCGGGTTCGATTCCCAGCCCCCCGGGCAGATGGAGCTCGTCAGCCCTGTAAGGCAATCCATCTAAGAGAAGGTCACTCTAAACAAACCTACGTCCTGAGACCCTCACTGCCACTGTCCAAGCTTGCTCGGCCCCGGCAGATGAACCTCAGGATTAAAGGGTGGGCTCAGTTCAGCGCAAGCTGGGTCTCACCTAAAAAATCCACTGTGCAGGCTCGAAGGGTTAATGACCTTTCCCAAATCTTCGCTCGCGAAGACTGGCCATTAAGTCAGTATATAATGCCACTCAGAGCTAGTTTACAGCAACTCAGCAGTGTAGGAAAAATTGCATGTTGTTGATAAGAAAGAGAACCTAGAGGTTCTGTGTGATAACCTGCTTCTACAACAGAGAGAGAAGGAAAGAGCTTGGAAAAGGACTGAGAGGAGTACAGACTCCTGAAGGTTTAGGCTCAGTATTCCTATTGACCTCAAGGAAGGGATAAAGTTGACACATACCAAAGGGGAAGCTGATCTTAAGCACTGGCTACTGTTGCAAAACTGTGTCCTCCCATCTTGTGATTCTGGTGGAGCCATCCTAAGAGTTATTATGCCTCAATAATAACCTACTTTTCCTATGCCTGTCCTGATGCTACTATAATTGAATGATGATGCCATATATAATTTATAATATAATTACAGTTAATTTATGTTACACATAATATTATACATTGCATGCTACATTACATGTATTATATACATGTAATAATATTACTTATAACTGTATTTACAGGTAAATACATATAATGTTACCCTGAATTTGCTATAACAAAAATAATCCACATAAGTCTTTGAGAGTTTACTTTCCACAAAATTTGATTTAGATCATACTACAACAAAAATTTTTATTGTTCCACTGTAAAACTAATAAAGAGTAGATAAATTTATCTTTCTTGAAGTTCTCTTTGCTATGCCACAAACAAGTACAAAGGACAAGGAACAATATTAACACTATTTTGAAAAAGTTGTCCCATGTATTCTGCATGTTTATGTCGATAAATCAATCTACTGAATTTAGGAATATGAATTCAAGAAGAGAATTCTGAAGTTCAGAAGTGTAGTCTGCTATTGATTCAACTTCGGTTCAGAATTGAACATCTCAGCTGTTTTGGGGATCTAAGCATTAAAGAGTTATTAAATCTCATCCCCAATTTAACGCATAAATGGAGCTTTATCTCACTGAGGTCAAGATGAAATATTATAAATATCTGAAATGATGACAGATTTAATTATTAAAATTTTGATGGACATATATGTTAAAGACAATTAGATTGATTGTGTAACCTTTAACATGAAAAACCACTACACGAAATATATTCAGAAGAACTATAGGATTAATTGCAACAACAGAAAATATAAGATTTAGTCTAGCCTACTTATTTTTACTGAAGATAAGAATAGTTTTTTGGTTCTGGTTTTACTTTGGAGGGGCATTGTTTGTTCCTGTTTATTAGAATAGTTAGTAAATATAATAATGACACTCAGGTTTTATGAATGCCAGAAAGCTTTTGCTTTTAGAGGTCTTTCAGCAAATCTCTCTTTCCGATACTATTTTTTTATATAGGGAAAATATATTTATATTGGTATAAGGTATCTTTATATATTTTCCTCATTAAATTATTACATCAGAAGGATTTGATCTGTCTGATAAAATAGCACCTCTGGGAAGTAACAGTTTGCCTTAGGTAGATATGCTTGGTATTTTGTGATTGTGATTCTTTTTACAAATTTTTTAAAAAAAGTTGTGTCTTTTTTTTTAATATATACATGCATCAAAAATCTTGATTCTCCTTTCAGTTTAGTTTCATATTAAGTCAACATCAAACCCAATGGTAACTTGTGCCAACAAGCGTCTAGGTATCTTTCTCGCTCTCCTAGATTAAATGATTTGTTAGAAAATTCCTGAGCTTTAATCAATTTTTTGACCTCTTAGAGACCATTGTCTCATTACCTTCTTGACCCATTGCTAACAAAAAGAGTCCTTAAGCTATCCTTTCATTGGAGTTATACAACTTTTCTGCTTTTAATAATTTACTTTTTTACAATACTGCCTATTTTGTCATTTACTAGAACTGTTCTTAATAACGCTTTCATTCCTAGTAAATAAAAGTATACATAGACTTTATGACTGCAAGTTTGATTTGCCCTCAAATGCAGACTGTCTACTTGAATGCTTGTTCACTGTTTTTAGCTCAAATAAAATAGCTGGTTCATGGAACAATTTCCTGGAACAGGGCAGGTAAGTTCTGAACCTTGTTCACAACAACCATTCACATGTTTTGTTCACTGTTAACATAATGTAAACCTTAAACACTTAATGGAACCATGGTCTTCTCTCTCTTGAGGGAATGCCTTAGTTGCTTTGTATCTTCTTGTTTTATCTAACCGACCTCCAAGTTTTTTTATTTTTATCTTGCCCTGGGAACAGGCTTTAGACAGAGAATTGGAAATATCATTGTCAAAATCAGAACAGCATATAATTTAATTCTGTTTGTCTCCCAAGAGATTACAGTTGAAGGCATGAAATCCAAAAGACTGGTGAAGATTTCAGTACTTATCTTCGCCTGTTGGCCATATCCTTTAATCACTTGTGCTTTAGATTATAGCTCTAGTCGTGCTGTTTCTTAGGCCTGTTTTGAATCTAGGCTTGGGATACCAGAGTTATGAGGCTTGAGTGTGTCTGAAGCTTACAGTTATGATACCTCTTGAGAAATAAATGTAGACCAAAATCTCATTAGAATCAGTGATAACCTTTTACTGCTTTTGAACTGCCTCTTATATTCATGAAAGCAATACTTATCAGTGAAACTTGATAAGTATAACATGTTTTTGTGTCAGAATATCAGTGATGGCATATGTTCTGGGAGTTTAGAAGCATAAAAAGGGTAAATTTGGAAATACAGGGTAACATGTGGAAAACATAGGAAAACCACTGGATGAGCATACCCAGGAGATATTTTTGTAGTGGCATGAATAACCTGTATTTACTTGATCACTGTAGCCCATTTAGAAAAAAGACAGAAAATCTTTGTTTGCACCACTGCAGAAAAACATGTCTAAACATCAGCTAAAGCAGGAAGTACCAATGCTTTGAAAATCTACTTATTACATGCTTGAGTGACCTTGGAAGCAAAGGAATACAGCAAGGACACGGAAAAATACAAGATAGACAAGACTGACAGTGTACTGACTTCTACTCTTTTTAATTTGCTTGATATTTTGATTATCTCTTCTATTGCTATGGCCATTTGAGAAATCAATTTAGTTATGTATGTTTATACTAGGTCTTAGCAGACTCCTCCAGACATACTTTTACTTGGCAAAACACAGACCCTATATGAAAAGGAAGAAGATCCTTAGCCAGTAGCTTCAGCAGGCAAAAAAAGAAGAGAAAAATAAATACTCTATATATTTATGGGATTGTGAATAATTCTGATCTAATTATCTACTGGCAATATTTCTAAATTCAGATTTAAATATTAAAATTAAAACTACATCTCAATAGGAAACAGTTTTCAAACCACTTCTGTCAAAGTAATAATGCAGACCAAGACAACTTTTCCAGCTCCTCCTTCACAGACAATAGATTAATGCATTTCAGGCAGGAATTTCCTGATGCGGAACATGAAAGTCACACAGAAAATGAATTGTACATATTAAAAATGTAGAGTGGTTTTACAGCTGTATTGATTTCTAAGGAAAAGTGCTGAAAAAATTGATGGTAACTTTTATTAGATAAACAGAAAGGGCTAATCTCCCACTTTAAGTGTATAGGTGTTCACTTTCCCAGATGGCACTATCATAAAGGAAATCTTTAGTTGTTCTGTTCTATTCTGAAAGGTTATCATTTGCTATTAAATTTTATAAGTGGCTTAGAACAGGTTTTACACAGAAAAAAATGGAATTTCTTACATCCGGCATGATGAGTTTCCTTGAAAATGTTTTTTACAAAATGCCATTGGGAGTTAGATTCTTTAATAAAAAACCCAACTAACCAACCAACCAAAAAAAAAACAACCAAAAAAAGAACGAGTCTAACTTGCAGCTGCTGAGCCTGTTTGAGTATTTGGTATACTGCATGGACTATTCCACAGACATGAAAAAAGGCTGCAGGATCATGTCAGCTAAATTAGGAATTCAGGGAAAAAGAGCAAGGTATATCTATTAGTTTGCCAGACTGCAGAAATGTGAAGACCCACTATCAATACTTTCTATTTTGGCTGCATAATTAATATCTCTTACAAATCACCCTAATATTTTCAATACAATTCATCTAATATTCATATCTTGAAATTTGTAATGCAATTGTTTAGGCTCTGCTTGCCATTTTATTTAATTTTAAATAGGTTAAAAGCACATCCAGCACAATACTTCCATTGTTTTCATCATTGTTCCTTTCCTCTAATTGAAGTAAACTAATAAAATTATATCTGCCTGTCAAGGGGGTATTTTTCTTTTAATTCAAATAGATGAAACAAATGAAATTGCCAATAGTTCTTTCAAATTTAAATTTCATGTATTTGTTCTGAAGTAGCTAATACACTAATATTCTTAGGCTAAAATGTTATAGACATTGTTATTTAAGAGTTTTTTCAAATATATTAATGGCAATAATCAGTATAGACAAAACATCAGGTCATTACAGCATGAAGATGGTCACCTCACAATCAGGGAAAGTGACAAGGCAGAGGTGTTTAATGCTTTCTTTGCCTCTGTCTTCAACACAGATGACAGACCAAGGGGGACTCAGTGCCCAGAGCTGGAGGACCATGACTGGGAGAGTGATCAACTCTCAGTCAACCCTGAAATTGTGCAGGAACTGCTGGTCCAGATGGATACAAATCTATGGAGCCTGATGGGATTCACCCCAGAATCCTAAAAGAGTTGCCTGATATTATTGCAAAACCTCTCTTGATGATTTTTGAGCAGTCTCAGGATTCCAGAGGTCCCAGCTGACTGAAAAGTGGCAAATATTTTCCTGATTTTCAAGAAGAGCAGAAAGGAGGACCCTGGAAACTACAGGCCTGTCAGTCTCACTTCAGTTCCTGGCAAAGTTATGGAGAAGATTATTCTGGAAAATACTGAAAAACACCTGAAAGACAAGACAGTCATTGGTCACAGACAGTATGGTTTCATGAGAAGAAAGTCCTCCTTATCAAACCTGATTTCCTTTTATGACAGGGTAACCCACCTAGCTGATCAAGGGAAACCAGTTAATGCAATCTTTTTGGATTTCAGTAAAGCTTTCAATACTGTCTCTCACAGGATCCTTCTGGACAAAATGTCCAGCACACAGCTGGATAAACACATCATGTGGTAGGTGAGCCATTGGCTCACGGGTCAAGCACGGAGGATAATAGTGGATGGGGTAACATCAGACTGGTGACCTGTCACTAGTGGGGTTCCACAGGGCTCCATCTTAGGCCCTGTGCTCTTCAACATCTTCATTAATGACCTGTGTTGCCATGGAGTTTTTGATTTTTTAAATTTTTATAAGCTTTAGAAGTAGTTATACAGCAAATGTAGATTTTTAGAAGCAGGTACATTCATTCTCTCACCTTTAGCACAGTAGCTACACAGATCCTCAACCCTCTTACCCCATTCCAAGTTCCCCATATCAATTCCCCCTTAAATTCCATTAAGCATATTTAGTTTTCTTTCAAGGTAGGCCTTCTACTGTTTAAGAACATCTGCTCCCTAGCCTGAACTGCAAGATACAATCAAGGACTGGGTGACTGTGTGCACTGTGTACTCCGAAGACAACCAAGATGAGGAAGAAAAGGGTCCTAAAACGACCCCAGAAGGGTGGGTGGGGGGTGGATCGGGGTAAAGGCAGGGGGGTAGATAAAATCAGGAGTTGGATGGACAGTATTATAAAAATTGTAACACTGGATTGGGGAGTAGCGTGCATAAGTTGTAACCCCATTGCCTGAGAAGCATCATTAAACCTCACCTTATCTCCAAAATTAAGTTGCCTTGGATCTTTTTCTCCCTGAAACACTTGGGCAGGACTGGAAAGGATGCAAGTTTGCAGATGACACAAAACTGGGAGGAGCTGTTGACTCCCTCAAAGGCAGGGAGGCCTTACAGAGAGACCTTGACAAATTAAGAGGATTGAGCAATCACCAACCATAGGAAGTTCAACAAGGGGAAGGGTCGAATTCTGCACCCGAGATGGGGCAACCGCAGATGTATGTACAGACTGGGGAATGAGATGCTGGAAAGCAGTGCCATGGAAAGGGACCTGGCAGTCCTGGTCAGTGGCAAGTTGAATCTGAGTCAGCAGTGCCCTGGCAGCCAGGAGGGCCAACCGTGTCCTGGGGGGCATCAGAAAAAGCATCGTCAGCAGGTCAAGGGAGGAGATTGTCCTGCTCTGCTCTGCACTAGTGTGGCCTCACCTTGAATATTGTGTGCAGTTTTGGGTGCTGCAATATAAGAAAGATATTAAGCTCTTAGAGAGCATCCAAAGGAGGGCAGTGAAGATGGTGAAGGGCCTTGAGGGGAAACTGTGTGAGGAGTAGCTGAAGTCACTTGGTCTGTTCAGTCTGGAGAAGTCAGGAGACTGAGGGGACATCTCATTGCAATCTACAGCTTCCTTGTGAGAGGAAGAGGAGGGGCAGGCACTGATCTCTTCTCTGAGTGGACCATGACGGAACCAGAGGGAATGACCTGAAGCTGTGTCAGGGTTTAGGTTGGATATTAGAAGAAGGTTCTTCACCCAGAGGGTGATTGGATGCTGCAATAAGCTCTGCAGGAAAGTGGTCCCAACATAGTATACAGAATTTATAATATTCCAATGTTCTAATGTATTTTTTCCTGTGTAATTCATATTATATTTATAAATATTTTTTCTGTCTGATAAGATTTTTACAAAATTTTCCTGTATCATGATTTTCTTCTGAAGCGTCTCAAGGGAAAAAATGTTTTAGACTATAAATCACTGCAAACTCCTGCTGAGTAGATGTTTGTCTGTCATCGCAGAGCCTACCCCTTGTTCTATTAGATCTCTTATGACTATGTTGTAGTTGATTTTAGACAAAATAAACTTTACATGCTTGTTTGCCATTTTTAAGTGAGAACTCTCATACTGTAAAACAATAAAAAGGAAACACATTAATTACTTTATTAAAAATATACTATGATTTTAAAAATAGTTGTTTATTTTAGTTAGTGTTGTGGACTATTTCACTTCTTTCCTTAGGGATGAAATAACGAACTCAAAATCTTTCAAGTGAAGCTGAAACTTGAACAAAGCAACAGCATTTCCGTATGAAGAGTTATAAACCATTTTTCCTTATTATACAGATAAGGCACTGAGAACGATACACAATCTTAACAAGATTCAGCGCTATCTGTTTTGATTTGAAAATTGTCACAATGTTTTGTATGTATAACTATCACCTATACTTATATTTAAAAAATATATATCGTCATGGCTAGGCTTCGTGAACGAAGATTTGGGAAGGCTCTATCCACATTTGCTACAGGCACGCTGGTGGCTTATGAGGTCAATACGTGACAGACATATCCGATTGCAAAAGGCACAGCAGAAAGATTCCTTAGATGGTGTATTCTGCAATACACGGTTCTTTCTGCGTTGCCTTTTTATCTCGAGAGTGATCCTGCGTGTGTTCTCGAAGGAGACAGCTGCGTTATAGATGGTGTGTCTCCAGGCGTCCCGATTTGAGGCCAGAGTAGACCAGTTATGGTGATCAATATGTTAAAAAATATATATGATTCCTTTAAAAAACTACATTTGATAGATGTTTATTTCACTATAAATTGGTTCTGAAATTATCAGATTCAAGTGTTTAGGTTATAGTATGGACTAAAGTTTATTTCCACAATGAATTACATTTTTAATTAGATTTTTGAAAGTGTTGATAAAAACTTGAAACAAGTTGATTTCTATTGGGTTCACAACAATTTCTTGTGATAAGTGCTTCTTTTTAAGCCATGAAGTAGACACCATTGAGGGCTTATAAAGAGTTAACAGACAATTAGTTTTCCACAGACTGATAAGCCAGCAATGAAATATTTTGAAGTTAATGCAATTTCTGTATACCTCACGCTGTAGGAATGTTTTCATTTTATTAACATTTCATTAATTGAAGAAGAACAATAGTGAATGAGATTTTTCTGATGGGAGACTTGTTTTCTTTCCAAGTTTGAGTTGTTTCACATAGAAATTGTAAAAGGACCAGCCAGTCTGCTGGCCTTTCAAACATAAGAGGTTTAATTGTCTCTTCTGGCCATGTTGGCATAGTGGATAGAAAACCTGCTGCTGTGGGAAAGAAGCCTGTAGCAGGGCAGGATATTGCTCCACTGAATTGTTTTTTGTTTACTCCTGCCTGACCCTCTTAGCTCTTCTGTTCAGATGCTGTGAAAATATATGGAGGGGAAGAAGGCAAACAAAGAAAAGACAAAAAGAAAAAGAGTTTCGCAGTTCTCTGTGAAAATGTCCCAAAGCTTCAGAGCTTGATGGATCAGCTACATCTGACTTTATCAGGCAGCTTTGCCTTTATCATTGGATATAATAGCAAGGTTATCAATAAAGTTATGTGTCAGATATGTGTATTTTTTTCTGACGTGTTAGTCTTGCATAGTATTTTACTAGGAATCTTTAACTGTGAAGAAAATGTCAAATACGATTACATCATAGACTCACAAAAATTGGTCCCTGCTACACTGAAGTAAGTTGTGCTTGATAGTATGGTTTGATGACATACGTAACATGTAGTATGAGTTGCACCTTCTGCAGAAGACAAGTGATGTCCTACTTTTTTCAGAATAAATAGTATGAAAATAGGTTGGAGGAGAGCATACTAAGGGACTCAGATGAACAAGAGATTTAAAATTAAGTGTATTTCTATCAGAAATGTATTTATACCCTTAAACATAAATTATTTAAGATGCCTTTCAAAGGCATGAAAAACTCCAGGTTTCTTCTCAAAAAAACAGAAATGCAAACAGGCAGAAAGTTGTTACCATAAACTGTTACTTCTAGAACCAAAAAATCCACTGCACATTCAAAGTCAGTGTTGTTGTTAAATGTTTTTTTTTTTATTTTGATTTGGTTTGGTTTTTTAATGCATTTCTTTCTTTAGGAGATATTAGGGAAAAAAATCTTATTTCAATAAGAAAACATTTTCTAATTTTTACTCTTCTTATCTGAAAAGAAATACAACATTGAGATAGATGTGTAATTACCAGATACCACTATTGTTTGGTATACTACCTTAATTTTTCTTATAGAAAAGAAATATGAAAAAAATATTGAGAGACACAGATAAAAAAGAATGTCATGCTAGTAATTATTTCTGTTAATTCTTTGTACTTGATATAAAAGTTGTGATAATTTACTTATATGAGTTTACTTGAATTCTCTATAATCTGTTGCACGCATATTTGTATGTGTACAAAAATAAAACTCATGGGAGACAAGTTGTTTGAAAAGAGAACATGCTTTACATTTTGAATATGAATTTCACATTAAAAAACTTGATCTGTTTGGTGCTGCTTGGAGTGAGGTCTTGGATTAAATGACTTCCAGAAATTCTTTGTAAATTATTATATGATTATAAGATGCAGTTACCCAAGTTTAAATTAGGAAAATATCTTCCCTGTATAGTTTCCTGAATCTCTGAAAGGGATGAGAGAAATGTAAACTAGATGCTCCAAAAGGCTTTCTGGAGAATTAAGTGCCTTTCCTGGAAAAATAAATGAAAACTGGAAAATGCATTGAACTAAGCTGGGAGCAGAGATTTTTCTGTGCTCACTAAGGCAAGTGCAGTGTGAAAAGGATTTTTTTAGACTAGTTTCCAACTCTCAATCTTTCTGTGTGTCCATTATTTAAGAGCTTCACTTGGCATGAATATAGCTACTGCATTGGTGAGTGAGACAATGAATGGAATATGGAAGGCATATAAGGTACAGAATATATGATACAGAGTAGATGAAGCAGTCTATAAGGGGAATGCTTGGATTTTAGAATCTCCTTTTCTCTGGCTGCATAAGGCTTGGTATGGAACTTGTCACATTCACAGAAAAAATCATAGACTGTACACATTTTTCTCTTATTATGTGGGTGAATCACCAAAGGAAATAGTACCATATTTTTGATTTTTCCAATCCACAACACTGTTCTGCAGCACAGATTATTGATTCTTCATTTTGTTTTGTATTTCAGGAAGAATATTCTATTGAGGTAGAAAATAAATTTTAAAACAGGCAGAATCACAAAAGTGCAACAAATGTATAGTTTAAGCTCTGTCTATATTCTGAGATAAAAAGTCCTAGCTATACTTTTCAAAAGTATTTAAAGTACAATACCATTACAGGAAATGTTACTGTCTAATCAACAGATTAAACTGCCTGCCACAAAATTAATTTAACCATAACAAATGATGCAGAGGTTTAAGAAATGAGAGACCATAAAAAGAAAGGCGACTTCATAAAATCTCACAAAACCCCAAAAAATATCTTCTTGGGTTTTGTTTCCTTATGTATATTGCAACTAAGGACAGAGTTGCTATGTTCTTCTATGGAATGTAAAACTCAACTACTGTCTGATGTAAAGTGATGTAGTGAGAGAAAAAAATCACTGACCCCACATAGGCCAACAGCTGAAATTTCAACAACTGTACTCATAACATCATTTCATCCTTTAGACTCCAGTATTTCAAACACCTTCCTTTTCTTCGGACTTTCCTGTTTCCCAGAATCAAAGGTGATCATTTATTTTAATTGAACTGAAGAAGTATTATGATTTCAAATGTTTAGTATGCTTTGAACTGTACAACTGTATTGGGTCTGGTTGGGACTCCAAATGGAGTTCCCCACAGTGGCCCTCACAGTGCTGTGTTTTGCATAGGTAGCTAGAGAGGTGATGATAACACACCAGTGGTTTGACTATTGCTAGCAGCACTGGCACAACATCAGCAGTCTCTCTGACATTCCTCCCTGCCCCATTTGAGGGCAAGATCCTGAGAGGGGACACAACCAGGCCAGCTGACCCAAATTAACCAAAGGGATATTCCGTACCATATGACATCAGCTCAGATATAAAAGCTAAGGAAAAGAGGAGGAAGATGGAGGGCATTTATTGTTTGCAGTGTTTGTCTTCTGAAAAACTGCTAAATGTGCTAAAGGCCTGCTTCCCAGAAAGCTTGCTAATGGGAAGTACAGAACAAACCCTGTTATTTTCCTCTTCGTTTGTGGGTGTGCAAACTTTCGCTTTTGCTTTAGTAAACTGCCTTATCTCATCCTATGAGTCATTTTCCGTCTTATTCTCTCTCCCCTGTCCAGCTGTAAAGGGGAGTGATAGAGTGGCTTGGTGGGCACTTAGCATCCAACCAAGGTCAACCTATGACAACAGCACATCTTACGGAACAAAACCCCAATAAGGATCTGTTTTCAAGAAACTTGGGTCATATCACAGTAGGCAGTCACATTTACAAGCTGAAAAAGGTAAAATGAGATGAACAAAGTAAACTAAAATTAGTAACAGCATGTTTCTTGCCTGCGGCAATATGTATAATAAGTAATGGATGATGAAAGCTGACTCCTAATTTCTCCTCTTGCTAATAAAACAAATGAAAACATTTTATCAGTAACTCTGAACCTCTCCCTGTCTCTGTGGGCCAGGAAATAGAACACTTTAAACCACAGATTTTTTTTTCTTTTTCTCCAAGATGCATACAAAGTGGCATTAGTGACAGAGGGGTACTGCTCCCTTGTAGAGCTTTATCAAATGCACAACGAAGTGTGCAGAGTGCAGCCAGGGTCTGGAAACAGGCAATTGACTCAATGGAGACAAGGAGATACTATATGCAATTCTCATAGGAAAAGTTTTACTACAGGCACCAGACACTTTTCTTCCAAAGGAAGAAGCCACCCTGGAACCTCACCTATTTCATTGCCTTTCACTCCATTGACCCATTCATGACCTCAGTGAAAACACTGTTGAGATTATCAATTTGGTAAAAATCAGAAGATATCGATAAAGGGTTTTTTCATAAAATTAATGATTTGAACTAAATATAAACCAATATATTTTTTACTACTTCTTGCTGGAAAAAGTGGAAAGTAAATCAGGAATTATTCCATACTGTTTAATAGAGAAGAAAATAGAATCAGATTCCACCTATACAGTGAAGCTGCTATAAGACTAATCTGTATATACTTTGTTTGTGCTTTTATCTTAATAAATTTGTATGCTCGAAAATAGACTTCTATAAATTCACTGAGACTATACTTGAGAAGCTGTAAGTTTTACCTAATATCTTGCTATAATATTTACCTGTTCTTTCCTATATTTTGTTGAAATTATGATGGATGCAATAACTGAGATTATGATTAGCCACATATTTTATTTGTTGATACATGTCAGCAACAAAATTGAAACTACAAATATGCACTTTAACAAGATGAGATTTCACTGTGATAAACTAAAATTTAGTACAGTACATTTTCCTATCATTAACATTTAAATTTTTTGCAGTTTGGTAACTTTTGACTATCCTAAGTATTCTACCATGGAATTCCTACCATTTTTTTCCTATCACTTTCCATCATAGTTTCAGTAAGACCCTTAAAGAAAGAAGTGAGACTAATAAATTAAGAGATTAACAAAGAAAGTAGTGTGATCACCTACTTGGAATTAGCTGAGATGCACGCTAAGCTTCGTGGATGGCTGTATGGCAACAATCAAAACCCTGGTATTTAATGCAACCAACAATTCTATACTTTGATTTCTTTAAATGTGTGGTATTAATGGACTAGTGAAAGTTGAATATTTTTTTTATTTGTGGTAGAATCTTCTGGGATTATTTTTTCATCTCTATATTAGGCCTTCAACCATAAACTTCTACTCAAGTATGCCTCAGACTGAAAGTTTTTTGTTTGTGGACTAAGATACATTTCTTGTCTTTTTGTTGTTTTGTCACATAACTTTTCATAAATCTGAAAGAACTGTAAAGGCAAAATAGCATTAAGATCTAACTATAAGAATGCAGTGTTTCAGAAAAATCTCCACAACTATGGCATGTTCATCAGAGTAAGAAGGGAAATACTACTGTTTGATAGCATATATAAGTAGTTTCCTCATCTAGTGAAAGCTGGCTATCTAATTCTCATATAGTGTTGGTGTTACAAAGCCATATTACTATTACTGATTACAATAGATACATCTGTAGTAGTAAAAGGAACAGAATATAGACCTGAATGCTAATACAAAATTATCCATAGAGTTTGGTTGTAAGGACAACCCTTTGACTGTGGCCTAAATTAGCTGCACTCTGTCAAAAAATGCTCAGTTTTAATCTGAGTAGAGTATTAGTGGTGAAAACCCGCTTCTTACAGTCAGTTTGGATGCAGTCACACACTATTTTTCTGAATAGTTCAGAAAAAAAAGTGAGCTCTATGAACAAAAGTTGTTACTACTTTGGTAAGGGCACAAAACCTAGTCTTTGACCTATTTTATTTGTTTAGTAATGAACATCACCTTCAGAGAAACTGATAGAAAACCTCCCACATTAAAAATAACAAACCCAACAACAACAGAAAACCCCCAATTCCTTACAAGATTGGATTAATTTTCTCATATTTATGTACTTTGACTAACAAAAATATCATTGATATGCCATTCTTCTGGTCTTTGGTTGGCAGAAATTTTATTCATGTTTCTCCACAGAAAATAAAGACATTGAAGTGATATGTATTATTATAATATTATTTTTCAGCTGTTTCTATAGTACTTCACTGTTACTTTATTCTACTTTCTGATCTTGTTCTTACATCCTAGAAATTAGTACAGGACATCATTCTGTTTCCAGGATTAAAGCTCTTTCCTTTTGGCACTCTAAAGCTCCCCTTCAGGCCAAGGAGGGAGTTAAATCTGAATTACTTTCTGACTGGATGATTTAGCCACTAATCTGCTTTATTTAAAATAGTGCACAATAGTGCCCATGGCTTTTCTTCTGGATGTGCTGTTTTCTAAAAAGCAGTTTTTACTGTAAGAAAATGCATACTATGATTCCATTAGGCACGCTTTGAGCACACATACAAAAACAGAGCACTTCAAAGTCCTTTGTACTGCAACCTCAGACACAACTAATTATAAGGTAGGAGCTAGACTGCAAGAAATTTGTGTGGCCTTAAACTGTGCAAAAAACACAATAGGAAGCACATAAAATAGGAATCCTGTAAAATAGAAGCCTTTTAATCTAACGTCACCTAAAATTATGGCAAGCAGTCTTAAACAAAAATCATCTAGAATTCCTTTAGAGTCTTAGATACCTGTCTTAGAAGAAGTTCATTTGGTGATTAGCTTAGAAAAATGTATAATTATTACAGGGTCAAAATGAAACTCTGTCAATCCCATTCCTAGGAAAAAAAAACTCACAAAACTATCTAGTAGCTCCAGATGTGCCAGGTTATTTTTGAATTATGGTTTTGCAATCAAAGTTTCTGTTCTGTCCAAGACCTGCTTTGTTTGCTTAGTACCACTTTCAGTAAAGCACAGACAAGCATATAGAGATTCTTGCAGACTTAGATATTTGAAGGCTCCTCACCCTTTTTGTACAAAACCTAGCTGTTTGTACAGCAAGTCAGGTTTGACTTAAGAGTATTTAAAGCTACAGCTTTCATGACGAAAGACTCAAGCTGCTTCATGGGATCTAATGCTCTGTACAGAAGGAAATAGAATTCTAAGAGCAAGACAGAAACCAAGACAGAAATTTTGTCAATGGCTAGAAAACATCATCTTCAGATCTCTAATTATTTCTAATTTTTCTTTGGTGACTGATTGATACAAATATGTAAGCTATTTAAACAATAGCAACCAGGGACCTCTTATCTTGGCTGAGACTACAGATAGGGTTTGCTTCTTTATAATTACTTTTTCTACCCTTATGGTTCTTCCATGATATATTTGACAGTAGCATGACAGAAAAGATGGAGAATTCATCAGCCAAGAATTTCTAGTCTCTTTAAATTTATTTTTTTTATTCTCACAGCCTGCAGACTAGCAGCCTCTAGCCTCTTATTCAGTTCCAACTATCCATTGGTTTAGAGGTAATTGATTATGATAATTCTATTAAACATTGTTTGGTGGGTGTTAGATATACTAAGAATGCAGTAAAAGCACCAAATTTAGAAAAAATTTACTGCTGGCTAACTTATGAAACTTTAAGAATCTTAGCTATGTATTGGGTCCTGAGATGTTAAGCTGTAGTCAAATAGCAGCACCTTAGGCATGGTCTGTAGCAGAAAATTAAGCAGCAGAGACAAGCTTAGGCAAGGTGAAAGTTGTATTCTTATGTGCCATAGAGAAATGGATAAGAGGTTAATTTTGGTTCTTTGATTGCTTTAAGTGTGTTAAGTCTGAATAAAATCCAGTGCAGGTATTTAGGTTCTTCACATAATAAGTCACATGGACCTTCATATTAAGATGAACTATCTGCCTTTTAAATTTACATACAAAACTGATTCAAGACATCACTTTTCCTGTGAAGAATGTCAATATATTTAAAAACATTTAAGAGTAAAATTAATTATATCATTAAAATGCATTTAATTGCCTCTCTGAAATGTAATTTATAATCCTTTCTTGTAATGTTCCAGTAAAACAAGAATGTATTAGATGTGTATACAGTAAGTGGTGAAATAGTTTACATATGCTCCTGCTGATTACCTTTATAAGACAGCACTTGACATTTGAAATTATTTGTTAACACTGGAAATCTAAAGGTGGTAAATATCCCTAGATATGTCAGCTAGTATAATTCCAAAAAGAATAAAAATATTTTTTAATGGACAATTTGAAAACTGGATGGATAGGAATCTGTGTGTGCTGTTTAATGAAGAAACATGGGCCAACTAAATTAAATATTCTCTGTCATAATATTTGAAGAAAAATCTAGAATCCTTAAATTTATTTACATTAATGTTTTCAAGAAATTATACTATTTTTTGAAAATAAAGCACAAAAAATAACCAAACCCAAATGTAAATAGTAAATTATCTTTCAAGGGAAAGGAGAGAATAAGATACCGTTTAGAAAAACAAATTGCTTTATCTGGTTTGATATACATGCAAAAGCTATAAGGAGTAAGAAATATTTGTATAGCAATCTAGTCTATGGAATAAATGCATTTGTAAAACTGGGCAATCTAATTTTTTTTTCATTAAGCTTCAGGGCTCAAGTGGGATTTTCAGTGGTCTGTTTATGTCATCATGTAATTTACCTGTTTTAGAGCTTTTCATTTCTAATCAACATTGCAAAAATTGAAAAAGATCAAATATTAAAGTATTGAGATGTCTTTGTGTGAAAGTACATGCTCTTGTATTTCTACTTTGGTTTTTTTTTAATTTTAGGATGCAATAGGTGTATTCATTTTAATCAGCATTTAAAACTGTAAATATAATAGTGGTACACCTTCTAAGGGCTTGGAAAATTGATTGTCTTCTTAAGATATCTTACATGGAAAACACCTTTACTGTGTACAGTTGTACAGTTGCACTGTGTACAACTGCTATTTCAGAGAAACATATGTCATTGTGCTGAAGAAAGAACTGTCTATTTTGTCCTATTCTTTTTTGATGGTAGCTTTGTAAAATGACTTTAAAATCAATGACAACCAAACTTTCATCCAAGTGTTTGATTAATGCCCCATCTACTGTTCTGAGTTTCTCTTTACTTTTGTCTGCTGCCATGTCTGTGTAGGTATTATACCTGTAGTATTACGAATTCTCAACCTACCAATTCAGATAGATAATATTCCCAGTGTAGCACTACACTTGAAATTTAAGGTGCAAATATAGGAGTCTTCCAGTAACCAACACATTGTTATCAGTAAACTAGCAAACAACTCTGTTTCTTAACATTTAAAATTACTTATGTAATTTCAATGCACCTTTAAGACTGGGGTATCTAACTTCATTTTTGGTTCTGCAAACTTCAGGACTTCTGTTGGATTTTCCAGTTAAGTGTTTTACGATCAAGGAATTACTCTGCTCTGCAAATTTTCAACTTTAATATATTTTGAACAATCTCTAGGTACTGAAGCAATGCTATGATTATGTCTTCATAGCACAGAGAGGTATCAGAAAGAACTTTATCATTTTTCAGATTGCATTTGTTATTAAAGTCAACAGTAATGCTCTAAAAACTAACCTTACAGCCTATTCTGACTTGTGAAACACTTCTGTCTTTTAGCCTGCTTTGAGTTGGACAACAACAGAAACCTCGTTTTCAATGTGCCACCCAAAAAATTCACATGACAATTATGAGTGTTCCTACTGATGAATTGACTAAATTAATCTAAAGAAATTCTATCCTCTTCTGATATTACCAGCATTTAGACAAATCTCTTCACATGAAACTGCCATTAATAGCCTCCTCAGTATGAGTCACTCATATGGGTCTATATAGTGATAGATTTATATTGCATCTTATCTCCCAGTTGCCTGAGACTGGTACTTCAGAACAGTATTGATCACAAAGGACATCATATAGGAAGTAAAGTAAACAAACAAATTTCATAAAATAATTTTTAATATGAAAAATATTTTTTGTGGAATTTGTCTACTTACTTTCTAGAAGCAAATGGAAAAAGAGAAGGAAAAAATGGATGAACCTCCATAAAAACTATTCTCTGGAGTGGTTTCCTGTCCACCTCTATAGATGTTCTACTTTTTGCTTTATCCTTTTTCTATGAACAGTTGTACTTTTAAATCCCTCCTGAATTTTTATCAAAAACAACTTATAATGGTGTTTTGCTATTTATTTAATGACTTTGGAAACTCTACTAAGCCTTTTCTGGAACTGCAGCTTCCTTCTGAACTCTTAGACTGCAACTTAATTGACAAAGGTTATGTAAGTATCTTTTTATTATTTTCTTTCTTTGAAAACTACATCTCAGCAATGCCCAGCTCAAGAAGTATCAATAATGGATAACACTATGCAATGTCTTACTCTTGGGTAAGCAGGTTGGTACATTTAATGAATCTATGCTAGCTACTCCTGATCACCTTCTTGTCATCCTTATGGATAGAGATGACCTTCAGAATGAATCGATCATATGAGCAGATGAGACAGTTCATTTAATATTTTTACTCATTCTTCAATGCTTGGCACTTTGGAGGTGATAAGTCTAATATGATTTTAGACAAGAGTTAAGGCCCTAGCACTATTAGGAGAAAAAAACACATGGTTTTAACTTTCAGCATGTGCCCCTGCTGTTTCAGTGGGACTTAAATGTTTGCTTAGACACAATAAGAATTTTCAACTGTTTTTCTTAACTTCAGTGTGAAAGATGGCACCATCTATAAAAATCAAGAGGAAAGAAGCAAAATTAACATTTCATCATCACGGCTAGGCTTCGCGAACGGAGATTTGGGGAAGGGCTCTACCCACGTTTGTTACAAGCGCGCTGGTGGCTAAAAAGGCCAATAAGAGATAGACACTGGTTGCAAAAAGCACAGCAGAAAGACTCCTTAGGTGGTATAATCTGCAAGGCACGATTCTTTCTGCGTTGTCTTTTCTCCTCGAGAGTGATCCTGCGTGTGTTCTCAAAAGCATCAACAGCGTTATAGATGGTGTGTCTCCAGACCTCCTAATTGGAGGCCAGAGTAGACCAGTTATGTTGATCAATATGGCCAAGGCTGAGATGTTGTTTCAGGGAGTCCTTGTATCTTCTCTTCTGGGCTCCTCTATTGTGGCAGCCGGTGGCAAGTTCACCATGAAGCATCATCCTTGAGATGTGTCCTGCTCAACACAGCTGTGTTCTCAGAAACATGGCCTCAATACTCGTAACTGCTGCCTGTTCTAGGACAGACATATTAGTCACATAATCTGACCAGTGGATGTTTAAGACTGTATGGAGACAGCATTGATGGAGCATTCTAGGGTAGATGACCCACGATTCGTATCCATATAAAAGAGTAGACAACACTATGGCTTTGTAAACACTGATCTTTGTACTTTTCTTCAAGTGTTTATTTCACCAAACTCTTTTATGAAGATTTCCAAAGGCACTATATGCCTTTGCTAACCTGTTGTCTATCTCTCCATCAATCTTACCGTCCGAGGAGATGAGGCTACCTAGGTAATTAAACTGCTGGACTGATTTGAGCTCTGATTGGCCAATGGTGATATGGGGATGATGGAAGACTTCCTGAGGTGCTGGTTGATAGAGAACTTCTGTCTTCTTTAAACTGACTTCCAGCCCAAACAGCTCAGCAGTGTCTGGAAAGCAGGATGTTAAACGCTGCAGAGCTGCTTCTGTGTGGGCCACAAGGGTGGCATCATCAGCATAAAGCAGGTCCCGGACAAGATGGTTTAAGGTCTTGGTGTGGGCCTTCAGATGCCTTAGATTGAAAAGGCTTCCATCAGTATGATATCGAATGTAGATACCATCCTGATCATCGAGGTCTGCCACGGCCCTTTGGAGCATCATGCTGAAAAAGATTGTGAATAGGGTTGGTGCAAGAATGCAGCCTTGTTTCGCACCATTGGTTATCAGAAAGAGCTCAGAAAGTGCATCTGACTTGGCCTCATGGAGTGAGATGATCATTTTAAGAAACTTGAGGGGACATCCTAAATGTTCCAAAATCTGCCATAGACCTTTTCTACTCACAGTATCGAAAGCCTTGGTGAGGTCAACAAAGGTTACATAGAGACCTTTGTTCTTTTCCCTACACTTCTCTTGCAGTTGTCTGAGGACAGATACCATGTCTGTGGTACTCCTGTTGGCTCTGAAACCACACTGACTTTCAGGTAGAATTCCTTCTGCTATAGCGGGTATTAGTCTGTTCAAAAGTATTATTGCCAGGATTTTGCCAACAATGGAGAGCAGAGTAATACCACGGTAATTTGAATAGTCTGATTTAATTCCTTTCTTCTTATACAAGGCAATGATGACTGTATCACAAAGGTCTGATGGTAGTTCACCTAGTTCCCAACAGCGCACCACAAACTCGTGAAATTTAGCATGGAGTGCAAGGCCCCCATGTTTCCAGACTTCCGTGTTTCCACTTCAGATGGAATTCCATCAACCCCAGCTGCCTTGCCAATTTTCACCTGCTGTATGGCTTTAAGAGTTTCTCCCAGAGTAGGGGAAAATTAACATTTAGATTCTTACCTATAGCATTATATGCTAAATGATCTCACAGTAAGTAGGAAAAAAAAATCATAACTCTTTTAGTCTACTAAGCTAAAATATAAAAATTGTCGCATGTTAAGTGAAACTGGGTAATCTGTTTGAAACTACACACAAGTTTGTATTTATAATGAATAAAAAGAAGTGTCAAAAATAAAAACCCCATTAAAACTATGCCATATTTCTGAAAGACTAGTTTTTCTCCACTCTTTCTAGGAATAATTGAAAGAAATTATATCAAACATATATTGTCCACATGTTCTTAGAAGTATATTTGTATGGCAGATGAAAATTAAATTGGCAGTAAATGCCAATAGCTTCTTGTAGAATAGAACACCGTTCAGTGTCTATTCACCTCCAATATAACCAGCACTTATTCAAGCTTCTTTTTGAGAAATCCATATAATGAATCTACTACATAGTGAAAAGTACATAATGGTGTTCGTTACACTCCAGATTTTAAGCCATAAGATGCCCAGAGCAGTTACGTTTCATTTAAGACTTTTTAAAAGCCTTTTGGTTCATTATAACCTCAAATTAGCATCCGGAGAAAAAGTCACACACTCTTCTCTAAGAGAATCTCTTTTAATTTAGTGAGAAAAATTTTTGCAAAAGCTTTTATAGGAGTAAAATACAACTAAGAAAAAGTATTTCACTAAAGCACAAAGCACAAAGACCCATTCCACAGAAAACACCCACTAAAAAGAACCAATATACCAGCTTTAGTAAAACCCAATTCATTGATTTTAAGTTATCCACAAGAGAAGGAAAAGAGTAAAAGAAAAAAGCAGATTAAAAGAGTAAAGAAAGAGGGAAGAGAGAAGGAGAGGAGAAAGAAAAGAAAAAATGATTACTGATAAAATCTGATGGCTTACATGGTTCAGGCTGCAGGAGAGGAAAGAGCGAGAAAGGGACCTCATATGGAGTCTCCTGTATTTATATAGTTTGGTTTTCCCTCCCAGGCAGGATATCCAGTCATTGCGTTCCAGGCCAGAGTCAGTTGTGCTGTAGCCAGTCACAGGCTCCAGGGCTGTGGTGTGGTCAGGCTACCAGGCAGATTTGCCTTGACTGACAGCCCAGCTACAGAGCCTTCAGTGATACCATGAGCTCTGAGAGGGTACAGCCATGTTGGCTCTGCCCTGTGCCCTCAGCAGGTCTTATGTGAGCCCTTACCATGTACCTGCAGGTCTAGGCCCAGCCCTTCTCCACACACACACACATACACAGAGTGAGTTGGTTCCGACCCATATCAATAATTCAATGAGATTCAGATCCAGTATCTCACAATGTTGTTTAAAAGTGTTTTGTAATAAGAAACCAAATAAACAGTAGTGATAAACTACTTGGGAACTTAATGTCATGTTTTGACTGAAATGACTGTAAACCTACAAATGCTGCCCATATGTTTCATGATGTATATTTAAATAGGAATACAGAAAGACATGAAGCTTTATGCTGTGCCGATGGTACTCATTATCACAGTTATACCACTGGAATGTATGACAGTTTTTGTTCACAGTATTAATGGCTACAGTTAATAAATCACAGCTTGCAATCACATCTATATGCTCTGTGTCTCCATGAAACTTTGGCCTGGGACACATGGTATAAGCACTAAAAATAAAATAACCTGAAATAATAGCAGATGGAAGAAACATTTGCTAGAGATTAATCTCCTCACTCAATGTTCATAGAATTACAGAACCATAGAATCATAGAATCCTCTGGGTTGGAAAAGACCTCCAAGATCATCAAGTCCAATTGCTGATCCAACACCACCATTGTTACTAGTGCCACATCTAGTCTCATCTTAAAAACCTCCAGGGGTGGTGAATCCACCACCTCCCTGGACAGCACATTCCAATGTCTGATTACTCTCCCTGTAAAAGACTTTTTCCTAATATCCAACCTAAACCTGCCCTGGCAGAGCTTAAACCGTGCCCTTTTGTCCTACTGCTGGTTGCCTGGGAGAAGAGACTGATGCCCACCTGGCTACAACCTCCTTTCAGGGAGTTGTAGAGAGCTATAAGGTCTCCCCTGAGCTTCCTCTTTTCCGGGCTAAACAACTCCAGCTCCCTCAGACTCTCCTCATAGGACTTGTGTTTGAGTCCCTTCACCAGCCTCGTTGCTCTTCTCTGGTCAAGTTCTAATACCTCAATATTCTTCTTGAACTGAGAGGCCCAGAACTGGACACAGTATTCCAGGTGTGGCTTCACCAGCACTGAGTACAGAGGAGGAATCACTTCTCTGGTCCTGTTGACCACACTGTTCCTGATCCAGGCCAGGATGCCATCAGCCTTCTTGACCACCTGGGCACACTGCTGGCTCATGTTCAGCTTCCTGTCAATCCAAACTCCCAGGTCCCTTTCTGCCTGGCTGCTCTCCAGCCACTCTGTCCCCAACCTGTAGCGCTGCAGGGGGTTGTTGTGGCCAAAGTGCAGGACCCGGCACTTGGTCTTGTTGCATCTCATGACCATTGGATTCGTCCCATCTCTCCAGCTTGTCCAGGTCCCTCTGAAGAGCCCTCCTGCCTTTCAGCAGATCAACACTCCCGTCCAGCTTGGTGTCATCTGCAAATTTGCTAATGGTACACTCAGTCCCCTCATCAAGATCATCAATAAAGATATTAAACAGAACTGGGCCCAACACTGATCCCGGGGGGTCACTACTAGTGACCAGCTGCCAACTGGATGCAGCACCATTCACCACTATTCTCTGGGCCCGGATTCTGCTCGTTAAAATCTAATTAATGAAATTAAAGCATTGTAAATTCACTAAAGCTGCTAAATCATATGAAATAGATGAAACAATGAACCAGACAGCAAACAGCTAGTAAAATGAAAAAGGACTGCCCTTCAACTACTGACATACAATATTAAGAATTAAGTACAATTGTGATTTAAGATGTTATGTGGTCACCCAGAGGGAATTTGTAATTTTTTAATGCATCAGATCCATTGTAAGCTTGGAAATGGCTGGAATGGTCTCACTCAAAGAGTTGCAGTCAATGACTTGATGCCCAGGTGAAGACTGGTGATTCCTTGGAGGGGTGGTTGGGACTGGTGCTGTCAAATATCTATGTTGGTGAAATGGACAGTGGGATCAATTGCATCCCCAGCAAGTTTGCAAGATGACACCAAGTTGTGTGGTACAGTTGATATGCTGGAGGGAAGGGATGCCATCCAGAGGGACCTTGACAGACTTACGAGATCAGCCTGTGTATATCTCATGAAGTTAAACAGGCCAAGCACAAATACAGGCAGGGCAGAAAAAAGGTTGAGATCAACCCTCAGGAGAAGGACTTGAGAGTTGCTGAATGAGAAGCTCAACATGAGCTGGCAATGTGCGCTTGCTGTCCAAAAAGATAATTGTGTTTTGGGCTGCATCAAAAGAATTGTGGCCAGCAGGTCAAGGGAGGTGATTCTGCCCCTCTACTCCACTTTCATGAGGCCCCCAGCATAAGAAGGAATTGGACCTGCAGGAGTGAGTCTGGAAGAGGGCCACAAAGATGATCAGAGGGCTGATGCTCCTCTCCTATGAAGACAGGATGAGAGAGTTGGAGTTGTTCAGTGTGAAGAGAAGGCTCCAGGGTGACCCTACAGCAACTTTCCAGTACCTGAAGAGGGCCTACAAGAAAGTTGGAGAGGGACTTTTTACAAGGGCATGTAGCTATAAGTCAGGGAGTAATGATTTCAGACTGAAAGACCGTGGATTTAGATTAGATATTAGGAAAAGATTCTTTGCTGTGCAGTTGGTGAGGCGTTGGAACAGGCTGCCCAGTGAAATTGTGGATGCCCCATCCCTGAAAGTGTTCAAGACCAGGTTGGATAGGGCCTTGAGCAACCCGGTTCAGTGGGAGGTGTCCCTGTCCATGACAGGGGAGATGGAACTGGAGGATCTTTAACGTCCCTTCCCACCCAAACTATTCTATGTTTGATCCCTGTTTGTGACCATTTCAGCAATGACCAGTCTTTGGAAGTATCTCTTCATTTTACATTGCAGTAGAGGCAGAAAGTGAGTGGTTTGACATTACCAGCACATTTGTAACACTGGTAAATATTAATGGGGTAATATTAGATATGCACTCTGTGAAACTAAAAAAGGAGAAAACATTAAAACCAAATCAAGCTATATTAGAACACTAATTCTTCAAATCAATATTGAGTCCTGGGCTAGTATTCTTATATAACTCAGTTATTATACTATTTTCAATTTTTTTGAGGTGACTTCTAGGAAATAGTGGAAAACTGTGCAGGAGGCAAATTAAGACAATGAAATGAAATGAAATTAATTTAAATTGAATGAAATTAAATGACAACAGAATACTTATCAAGTAAGATTACACAGCCTTTTTATAAGGATCCCCTTACAGAATATTGCGTTGCAATCTCTTACTAGAAATTTTTTTTTACTCATTGCAGCACTTGAAATATCATGGAGAAGTTCAAGAGAGTATATAACACAGGTACAAAACATGAACTGTGCATTGAATGAACTATGTATCCTAGAGGAAGACAAATCATAAGAAGCCTAAAAAAATTTTATTATTTTTTTAAAATTTTATTAATCTTAATAATTTTTAAAATGTTCAGACAATAAGATAGCACCACCTGTAACTGCTATTTTAAAATTCAAAAATGAAGGAAAAGAATATATAATTCAATTCTTATGAAGAATAAATTTCCAAACAGGATGTCTTTATCTATGTGGATGTATGAGTAGTTCAAATAAACGACTAAATTATGAATTATTCCTGTTGCAGAATGTATTCTTACTATGATGTGAGATTTCTAGCTATGTAATCTGCATTCGGATTCTAATGTACTCATTAGAATTATGCTTTGTTTCTTTTCCTATATCACAGAATCTCAGACTCAGAATCGATCAGGTTGGAAAGGACCACAGTGAGCCATCTGGTCCAACCTCCCTGCTCAAACAGTAGCTCATGCTAGAGCACATGGCAGGGAATTTCATCCAGATGGTTCTTGAATATCTCCATTAAGGGAGACTCCACAATCTCTCTGGGTAATCTGTTCCAGCGCTCAGTCATTCGCACAGTAAAAAAGTTCTTCCTCATGTTCAGTGGAACTTTCTGCGCATCGGTTTCTGCCCATTGCCTTTTGTTCTATTGTTTGGCACCACCTTCTTGACACCCTCCCTTCAGATACTCATAGACGTTGATAAGGTCCCTTCTCAGACGCCCCTTTTTGAGGCAGAATAGGCCCAGATCCCTCAACCTTTCCTGGTAAAAGAGATTCCACAGACCCTTGATCAACTTAGCAGTTCTCTGCTGGATCTAATCCAAGAGCTCCACGTCTCTCTTGTACGCAGTGCTCCAAGTGTGTCTTTACCAGGGCTGAGTAGATCACCTCCCTCGACCTGCTTGGCAATGCTCTTTCTAATGCACCCCAAGATACCATTGGCCTTCTTGGCCACAGGGGCACACTGCTGGTTCATGGACAGTTTATCGTCCACTGGGACCCCCAGGTCCTTCTCCACAAAGCTGCTCTCCAGCAGGTCGGCTCCCAGCCTTTACCAGTGCCTGGGGTTGTTCCTCCCCAGATGGAGGACCTTGCATTTACCCTCACTGAATTTCAGAAGGTTCTTCTCTGTCCATCTCTCCAAACTGTTGAGGTCCATCTGAAGGGTCGCACAACCCTCTGGGGTATTGGCCACTCCTCTCAGTTTTGTATCATCATCATACTTGCTGAGGAGACACTCTAACCCCTCACCTAAGTCATTGATGAACAAATCCAATAACACTGGTACCAGTGTTATTGAACCCTGGGGGACACTGTTAGTGACAGGTCGCCAATTAGGCTCTGTACTGTTGATCACAATCCTCTGGGATCTACCACTTAGCCAGTTTCTCAATCAATCCCACTGTCTACTAATCCGACCCACGCTTCTTGAGTTTGCCTATGAGGATTTTGTTAAAGAATATATATCTCTCTGTGTCTTTTTTTTAAAAACAACTGAATGTTTTAATGTTTGAATTAAATTTATACCATACATGTAAGGTTATTTGATAGAGCAGAAAAAACTGTGAAAAGTTACAATTATTGTGACATTACTTTATGGTCCCCTGGGACAAAGAAGAAATATTAAATAAGGAATGTCTCCTATGCTAAGAATACAAGTTCTTTTGAAATTAAACAAAGCAGCATTTTTCATACCTTTCACATTCAGTGTTTCAGTGCATATCATAATCTTTCATAATAAAGCCACCTGTTTTCTATTGTATCATAAGGTCCCTGCCTTTTGCCACTGTGCTTTGACAGCATTAGGAGGTACTTGCAATCAACAAGTCTCATGGATTTTTGTCTTTTTTTTCAGAATACAGAAAATTAAATTCCAGCAGTTCGTATAGATTTACCTCATGTTCATCCACTTAGCTTGTTCATGTGAAATTCAGGGATTTATAAAGTGAATGAGGCAGACTGCAATACTAACAAACCCTTGTGCCTTCGCCAGCCAAATGAGTAGAAGACTCCTCAACTCATGGATAGTCAAAATCCATTGTTAAGGAGATTTCAGTCTTGTAAGATTTACAGACACACATACACACACAAATGAGACAAGGTAAAAGAACGCAATTACGCAGCAACATACTGTAGGCTTTGCAGAGGTAATGTACAAAGTTAACCTGCTCTATATGCAACCTCGCTCTATATGTAAACTTATGAGGCTCTTAGAGAAGGTTTCATATTTCAGAACGACAGGTTCAAAACAAAATGCAGAATGCTTTAAATAGAAAATTGCATTAATAGGATATTTTTGTATTAAATGGGTTCCTTTTATGAGGAGAAAAAACCTTAGGGAGCTGATTGAGATTTGCAGTGATAAATCAACAAGATTAATGTGTTCTTCAGTGTTTTAAAAAAAAACTCTGAGAAGAATAATAGGTTAAATTGGTTTTTATGCCAATACTCTGATATGACTGGAAGATAAAGTATTTTTTAACTGTATTATTTTCCAGAACACTTGTATGTTAGTGTAAAATTTTCCTATCTTGATGTTTTCTATCTTAGGCCCAAGAATACTTCTCTGTTTTATTACAGAGATTTCATGGATAATGGTTCCAATATAAGAGAGAGAAATCAAAAAGTATTCCCCAGTGCATTTGAGGAAAATGATCATAACTGTTTTGGGATGAGTGATCATATGAAAACCCTGAGGGTGTTCAAATAGGAACATTTGAAAATAGATTAATTATTCAAGATGACTAGTTGATATTATAGATTTATTTGCTTATCTTACACATACGATTTTTTTTTTTTCTGTTGTTGGATTCAGTTCAAAACTGATATCTGAATTCAAGTATATATATATGAGGGCAAAGTATTTCAGATCACATTATGGTCAATAAAGTCATTGGACCCTGGAGAAACTCAGATCACACGTAGTACACACCTTGGTTGCTTCCCTGCAACCTTAATATTTTCATTATAAGGAGAATTTGCTTTGGTTAGAGTCTTTTCTACTTCCATGGCTAGAAAAAGCCCTTAGCAGTTTAAATATCTATGTCTGCTCCTGAAATGCATCTTTCAGTGTAATTTCATCCAAAACGAATCAACTCTGTGAGCTCCAAGACCATGCTAGCATGCAAAATAAATTGCAGTTTGTAGATACAGCTGGGAGATTCGTTGCTCTTTATTCAACAATGTTAATGTAATTAACTTGTGGTATCTATCATTGCAACTGTGACACTGTTTTAATTTACTAGCCTATGGATATCTCTGTGCATAATCATTGAAACAGCTCCCTGCAATTATCTGTGTTGATCAAAATCAGGATTCAGTCATCTGAATTCAGTCATAACTTCTTAAAGATATTCAAGGCACTCTGCTGTTCCTTGTACAACCTCTAGTCGGTTCAAAATAGTGTTGCTTCTCTATTAAGGTTTTCTGCCATATTTGCCTAGTCCAGAACTAGTTCCAAGGTGTCCTACTACAACCTAATCAATAGGGGCATGATGATAAAAGTGTCCTTGTTTTAATCCGGTTTACGAAGAAATTTAGCATCTCTTATATGAGTCATAACTGCTTATTTATATTAGGAGCTTGAAAACAAGAAATAAAGACAATATTTGGTATCTCTTGGCTTCATTTTTTCTAATGGGAATGAGACATGCCATTGGTTTGTCAGTGATCAATCCATTACCTAGAGGGCCTTTATAGCTTTACTTACCAACTTTATTGATATAATGTAAACAGAAGATATAATAATGTTTTGAAGTTATATACAGGTTTGTGGGGAAAAAAAGAAAGCAATGGTAACATAATGAAAAATTACAATCTTCTTACAAGGACATCTTATTACACAGTTTTCCACTAAAACCACTTCAGAATGTACCTTATTATGTAGCTCTGTAATGACATTTCAGACCCTCAAAAATGTCAGGAACTTCAACATTGAGTTCAGATGGGTTTTATACTCAAGAGAAACAGGTTCCTCACAGCTTGTGATCATTAATTTGCAAGCTATTTGTCAGTTGCATGGTAAACAGATGGAATGTACTCATCAGGGCGCAACTTAAATGTGAAACAAATTAAAAAGAAAGAAAATTTAGAATTATGTCACCAAGCTGGGAGGACATCCAAATACTTTTAACCATGAGAATTAATGGGATCTGAGGTTGATTAAAAAAAAAACAAACTACAACTATTTTTTCCTAATCCAGCTTCTAGCTTCATTTTGTGAGCTTTTCCATAGAAAACTCTAGTTCTAGCTGCTGACTTAGTTTCAGGACAAGAAAAGGATCTCAGTAGTGAAAAATAGCTTCAAAGATATAATCCTTAACAACACATATTTCTAACTCCTTTTTCTTAGTATGGTAAATTTTTATTCTTGGTATTTTAAATCTGAGTCAACAGCACAGTCTTCAATACGTTCTCTATACTGGACAAAGGATACTAGCTTTAAAAAATTGATTTAAACATATGTGACTGTGAAACTACTAACCTTACTATGAAAGCAGTTTTCCAGTCCTTTTCTGAATTGCTCTAAGATACAAACCAGCATCATGATCCTATATTCCTATGTAAACTGAATTATAATAAAATCATGACCATTAATCTGTTTAGTTTTCAAGCCTTTCTCATTAGCATTTAGTACTCCTCAGGACTGATATGTGGAAGCTGAAGTATTTATGGTGGTCACTTTTTTATTGACAGTTTCTGCTTGAAACCTTTTATCTCATATAATAACAGGAGAAGGTACAATAAAATATTAGAATACATACTAATAAAGCAACAGTCAGGTACATGCAAGGATTTATCTTTCTTATTTTTTTGAGCAATATGAAAGTTTATATACCTTCTCTATATTCCTGTGTGTGTAAGTATATGTATATGTAACAATGTATCTGTCTCTGTGCTTTTAGGAAAATAATTTATAGAGTCCTGAGGACAGATTAGCCTTCAGTTCTTCTTTTATTTGTTTTGCAGTTTATATTATTTTTTTAACAGAATGTATATCTATATTAGACCTAACTTCCAGTGTGCTTTATCTCCTAAATTAAGATTTTTAGTCATATGACTTGAAGAAACAAAATCCTAACAATAAAATAAAGTTGAGTTGTGTTTGTTGATTATGTTTTGTTTTAATTTTCAAATCTGTATTTCTATTTGTAATTCTAGACATCTGGTTGAAGTGTGCAAAGATGGCAATTTTTCATTTTAGTATGTCATTAAGATATTATACCTGAATTTAGTCACTCGTCACAAGTATAAAATGTAATTTTCATTAAAGTCAAAATCATCTTTGGGATTTAATCTTTCTTGATTGGTTGGAAATTTTACAAAGTTTATATGAGTGATGAAATTAGAACTAATTTATCCAGTTTGATATATTTCCCCAATCACATTTACAAAGATGAAACTATGTTAAATGAGTTACATAGATGAAGAAAAGAGATGTCCCTTAAGAAATTCCCCTTGATGTATATAATTAAGTGTCTTGTTAGAGACAACTCTAGTGATTTTCTTCTGCTAAAACAATATTTTCTCCTAATTTATTCTAATTAAGCAGATTGTCATGAGGTCACTTATTTGGCTGTTCATCATTCTTTGAAGTTCTATCTATGAACAAAACACAAAGTGGCACAATTACTCCTGTCAAAGCCAAGGTTTTATACTTCAATATCGAATATATTGAAACTGTTCTATTTCTATTATTTCAGCAGAAAAATCACTGAGCTAGTCATGTCAAGTGCTTACGAATTTAGAAAGTAAACTGCATGACACACACTGCAGAGGAAGGAACATCATGTAGCACAGGAAAGCCTCGGTAACAAAACAGAAGTAACTGTTGCACAAAACACCCCCTCTCAGGACAGGACCCTTCTCTCTGAATTATCCTCATGCCTCCATCATTGTCAGCCCCCAGCCCCAGGCAAACAGAAGGGCATGGTTTTTCAGGCAGTATTTGCAGGAGGGGAACCATCCACACAGCTGAATCCGGAGCAGGGGGTCAGCAGTCACTGGTCCCAAGGGCAGGGGTTAAACCAGCAACACCCAGCTCAGGCCATGGCAAGATGGAGTCTGGGGAGTTATCACGCAGCCAGGGCATCCCACTGATAAGGACAGAAATCATATTTACTGGGAAACAAGAGGTGTGTTGCAGATATCCCTGAAGACCTCAGGATGCAAATTATGTACACTTGAAGGAAGAAACTTAAATTTAGGATTATCACAATTAGATAGACTGGTTTCCTATAAAACTTTTGCTTAGCTTGCAGCTGAACCAAATTGAAGTGCAAGCAAAAGAAATAGAAAAGGAAAAATCAATTGAAAAAAATTCCCACATTGTATTGCCTGAGAATTTAGAAATATTGAGAGTCTTCAGTCTAGTTGCATTGTTACTAATTCAGATAATTTACTAATAATTTTCCTGTATATGAGTAATTTCCAAGTGGAATAATTAATCTGAGGAAAAATAAAACATAAGTAATGAAGAAATGTGAATAAAAACATTCCTGAAACTGTGTATTAATTATCAATAGTGTAGCCATGTGTGGGTCTTTTTTATGCAGCATTAACATCCTTGTTTTTGCTGAGGAATGAAACTTACAAAAGAAATATCAGATGTCCACACTATGAATAAAATTATATACTCTACATTGAAATTAAGGTGACATTGGCACACTATAGCAGAAGAGTGGACTAAATTTTTTTAATGTCAAATATTTTGTAATCAGCTTTTGAAACAAAAAAGCTAGTGCTGTAACTACTGCTGCTAGAGCAAGCAAAATCATCATCAGTTGCCAAGATTCCTTCTTGTTAATCTAATCATATTGTTTAAATATTATTGGATAGCAACATAATCAAATAGATTACACCACTGTCCAAGAATTATTTGTTAGCAGAAGATTTTTCATGATGAATTAGACCAAAGGTTAATCATGTGCATCTATTGACTCCTAGAGTGATCAAGACCAGATATACACAAAACAATATTAGAAAAAGGCAAGCCTTACTTCTGTGGGTCTAATTCAACCTTCAGTCATCTGCAGATCAGGGAGTTTCTGAGCCAGATGTACTATCTGTGTCTTCACGGTCACAAAATAAATGTCTTTTCTATGAACCTCTCTGCCACCCCTGGAGCCCACGTATACTTTGGCTATCCACAACATTCTGTAATATTGAATTCTACAGTTTATCTATACATTACATGAGATCCCTCTGCCTTTGTTTTTAGGTTTCTCTCTACTTGTCTCCTTAGTGTTAGGTAAGGAAACCAATCCATCCACTCTAGTGACTCTAGCTTTATGTGATGTCCTTGCTACTGATGAAGATTAAAAAGATATTAACACTGAGTTTCTCCTTGATTTTTAATAATGCTTGTTAGCCCCACAGATTTTCTGTGAAGAGTTGGAATATCTAACAGAAACACAGAATCGCAGAATATGATGATATGAAAGGGACCCATAAGGTTCACTAAGTCCAACTCTTAGCCCTGCACAGGACCATCCCTGAGAGTCACACCATGTGCCTGAGAGCGCCATCTAAATGCTTCTTGAACTCTGTTAGGCTTCATGCTGTGACACTTTCCTGAGTAGACTGCTCCATCACCCAACCACCCTTTGGCTGAAGAACCTTTTTCTAATATCCAACCTAAACGTCCCCCGACAAAACTTCAGGCCATTTCCTTGGGTTCTGTCATTGGTCACCACAGAGAAGAGATCAGTGTCTGCCCTTCCTCTTCCCCTTCTGAGGACGGGGACTGTGGACTTCAATGAGGTTTCCCCTCAGTCTCCTCTTCCCAGGCTGAACAGACCAAGTGACCTCAACCACTTTCATGCGGAAGGGTACCTCCTTCCCCTCAAGATCCTTCACCATCTTCGTTGCCCTCCTTTGGATGTGCTCTAATACCTTAATATCTTTCTTATATTGTGGTGACCAAAACTGCCACAATATTCAAGGTGGGGTTGCCCCAATGCAGAGCAGAGCGGGACAATTCCCTCCCTCAACCAGCTGGAGATGCTGAGCGTGATGCCCTCCAGGACATGGTTGGCCCTCCTGGCTGCCAGGGCACTGCTGACTCAGATTCAACATGCCATGACCAAGACCCTCAGGTCCCTTTCCATGGCACTGCTTTCCAGCCTCTCATTCACCAGTCTGTACTGGAACATCCGGAGTTGCCCCATCCCAGGTGCAGAATCTGGCACTTTCCCTTGTTGAACTTCCTATGGTTGGTGATTGTCCAGTTCTCTAATTTGTCAAGGTCTCTCTGCAGGGCCTCTCTGTTTTGTGTCATCTGCAAACTTGCTAGTATCCCCAATCCTGCATCCAAGTCATTCATGAAGATGTTGAAGAGCACAGGGCCTGTGGAACTCCACTAGTTCCACAGGTTGCCAGTCTGATGTTACTGTTTGACAGAGGGCTTGCAAAGATCATTCTTAAAAAGGAACACCCAATTTTTAAAATATGTCAGTATCTATTGTTTTGAGATGAAGTTTTGAAATAATTAGTTGTTAAAGTGTCAACTATGTTGCTAATTTCTTGTATTATTATCTTCTAATTTAAACATATTAACTAATACATTATTCCTTTTGTTTCTGTGCTTTTATTTTTTTCCTTCTTGATTCAGTGAAATTCATTATAAAATTATTTATGGAGTAGAGGTGAGCTAAAAGACTATTTTTACTTTGTAAACTTGTAAATTTTCTGTACCTGGTGTTTCTTGGTTCATAGGAAAAAAGAGTTTCAAAATTTTGTTGGTGATGATATTTGTTAAAATGTATTTGGTCTTTTCTCTTATTTCTAACTAAAGAGATAAAACTGATGTTTCTTTGTGCTTCCAGTACATCTTTTCTAAAAGACATTAAAGGTTCAAGGAGATCTGAACTGTCACAAAATCAGTGTTAGAGGCTATAGATGGAGAGACAGCAGTTTGTGTAGAGCTTCAAAATAAGAAAAAAAGCTATTTTTCAAGTCAGTCCATTCAAGGCTACTGGCTGCAATTTAGCACTTCTTTCTAGATAGCTCTGCTGATCTGGGACCTGACCTAATACTCATAAAGGTTACTTGTAGTTTGTCAGTGCAGCCATTAGATGAATTCTGTTAGGATCTTTTGCTGTGGAAGAAAGCCTTCAGATTTAAACTGGGCATCTCTGATAAACTGCTAAGCAAATACGAGTTACATTATAAAGTAGGTGAAAAGAGAAAGATATGATCAAAGACAGTTGTAAAGAAAGTCTGGGTAGAAAGATAACCTGAGAAAATCATGGAGGTATGCTGTAGGGCATAGGTGAATTGAGTCTATTGATTTTTATATTTCGCACTATAACTTCTGTTCACAGCTAGATGGTGTTTCCCAGTATAGAGCGAACTTTTTGCTGTCACACAGTAGAGCGCTATTTCTTACTCATTAATGTCTATTGTTTCTGTTGAGTGAATGGGAACCAGGATTTTCATTTTTTAAGTTGTACCAAAATGCTCTGTGAAGTTTCTTAATTAAATGACATTCTACTATCATCAGGAGACTGTATTGACTGAGGCTCAGAACACAAATGAGTTTTAGAACACAGACTTTTAGAATTCACACTTTAGCAATTTAACATAGCTTTGCTGAGGCCACTGTCATTTTACTTTAGGCTACAAGTTCAAGGTGTGACATTCTTGAACAGATAGTAATGTTGTACACAGCTGATTTTGATAGGATTCAGCTCACAGGTTCTGTAAGGTATACACCCCAATTCCATGATTGCCCAGAGAGGTTGTGGAGTCTCCCTCATTGGAGATATTCAAGAACCACCTGGATGCAATTCTGTGCAATGTGCTCTAGGATGACTGATCAGAGAGGCTGGACCAGATGATTAACTGTAGTCCCTTCCAACTTACCCATTTTGTGATTATTCAGATTTAAAGGGGAGGAAAACCTATTTCAGATAAATAAATTCCACTTAACATGTATGAATTAATGACTCAGTGAGTGATGTCAGTAACGTGCTCTTGCACTCTAAAATGCTTCAAATGTAGACATGAGGTACATTCAAATCCTCAACAGCTGTGTAAGTGCTGCAGTATTGGATGTTACTTAAGAGAGGTGCATGAGTAATCCCCAGATTCTGACATAATGAACTGTGAGATGCTCAACTCTCTGATGTCTGAGATATTTTTGACTGCTAAAAAATCAAAAATTAATTCCTCAGAAAAGTGATGAGCGAGAAAGTGTAGTCTATCTTTTGGGGTGCATGTTCTTTTTTTTGTTTTTTTTAGGGGGAGGTTTTGTTTGTTTGGTTTTTGTTTGGTTGGTTTTGAGTTTGGGTTTTTTTGTTTAGTTGGTTTTGTTTTGTGTGGGGTTTTTTTGGGGGGAGTTGTTTTGGTTTTGTTTTTTTTTTGTTTTTTTGGTTTTTTTTGCTTTGGTTTTTTTTTGTCTGTTTGTTTTGGGTTTTTTGTTGTTGTTTTTATTTTATTTTGTTTGGATTTTTATTTAAACTTTGGGGATTTTTTATATTCATTTTACTGTCTGGGCCAGAGCAGCCAGGAAAAGGTTATATAACTTGTTTGTGTACTAAAAGCTTATCTACATAATAAGAGTTTCCATACGACATCTGGGTTTCCAGAAAACTGCTTCCTGTGCAAGCAGTAAACTTTAGGACACCTTTTCTTACCTTGACTTCCTTGCAGATTGATACAGATTAATACATTTATCCTGTTATGGAGATTAGAGGAACTTCTGTATTATACATCTGATTGAGTTTACTAATGCTAATGTTCTGCATTAGCCATGCTCTACTGGGCCCAGGTAGAGGTACTCTGGTTAGACTTCTGATATCTGCTTGTCCAAAATTAGCCTACTTATTTCTGCAGAAGATTTCATTGTGCCATTAAGACAGGACTTGATTCCTCAAAGATGTTTGTCAGCCTTGGAGTGAGAAAGAATTAAGATGTTGTCTTGAAAGATCAGAGACCTACCTTGAGTACGGTGATATAGATCTGTAGTTAATAAAGTTGCATCTTTTACTACAGAAAAAGACTTATTGTTTATCTGATTTTAAACATGTGGCTATGAAAGAGCTACAGATCCTTCATAAAACTTCAGTGAAGATATATCCATTAAGAAATTAAGCAAATTGGTGGCAAACTTATATTCTCAGGATGAGAAAAACTTTGTTCAAGAAAGACAAATGACAGCTGTTGTCAGGATGAGGTATGAATGGGTGTCCATAAGGATTTAACATGACACTATGTGGGTGGCATCTTTGTAAAACATGCAGTTCCAATTTTAAAAAGTATGTCTTTCAAATACCCTTGTCTTCAAACAAGTGCCTTGGCACAATTTAGTTAGTGGAAAATCACCTGTAACAAGAGCCTTTCATGAAAGTAACAGTTTCAGTGTTTTTGTGGTTGTTGTTCTCCACCCCTGCAACCTTCCTTCCTCACTTTATTTTGACAAACCAGAACTTAATATGAAAAACACAGTGTATGCACAGAACCAGTGGGAAGCAGATGATATTATGGAGGGTCAGGATTCACGTCTTTAACAGAGGTGAAGCTTTGCTCCCCACACAGGATCCTTAGCAGGATCTCTGGACATGGCAACACAGGTGCAATGATATTCCACTACCAGAAGAGTGAGAGTTCAGCACAACCAATTCCTGATTCTTAAAGTAAAATTCACTTCTCCTGTAGTATGAGAATTATCTGTTACAAATAGTCTTTCCTTCAAACAGGAAAGAATATTGCCAAAATTTTATCTTATTTGATTTAGTTGAACATATTTATTTTACCCATTCTTAAAAATAACAAAGATTATGTAATAAACCTTACTAGGCAGTTTCTGCTTTGGGTTAGTCTCCAAGGTATTTCATTCCTTCCTGAGATAAAATTTTGGATATCCTCAGGTAATCCATTTATATATGATTCACAAATTGTGTTGCTTTTTTGTTCTGGTTTTCTGTTTGTTTGGTTTTCTTTTCTTTTTTTTTTTTTTTTTTTTGTAGAACATTTATCACATCATCTTTGTTTCAGCATTTGCTGTGGTTACATAGTTTGAATGCTGTAATAGAAAAAGTTACTGTTTCCTACTTTGTATGTCATCATATCTGAGTAACTAAAACAACAGGTACTTTCACAGGTTTCCAAAGGTTGCCTTTTTAAAAAAAAGTTCATTGTATAATAATTCAATATAATATCGTTATTTTTATGGTAGTACATATGTTTCACGACTGAAGAAAATTTTGACATGTTAGTAAGAAAAGAGAGAGAAACTTCAACAATCAAAGGTGAATCACCAGGAGATGTTGATTCTCTAGAGTATCACAATTTATAAGTGTGTCACCACCAAATGAGAGTAAGTGATGTCTAATGACATACAAAGAAGTCATTATTACCACCCATTGTTGCCTCTAATATACCACAGAGGTATTTATAAAATAGCTTTCTTAACCTTATGTCATTTGCATTGAAATGTACAATGACTAGTACAATTCAAACACTTGCCTATGGTAATTAAGAAAAGACAAGAGAATAGGCCCCATGAGGGATTTACTCAAATGCAAAAAAGGACTTGCTTCTGTTAAAACAGGAAAAGATTTTCTGAAGTGTAAGATTGTTATTTTCTAAGGAACCTAAAAGAAAAATATACTGTGCAATAGATGGAATTTCTGCTATTATTATTTTTATTTTTTTAAATCTGTAGAATTACATTACCTACAAAATAAATCTTCCATATTAAGTACTTATATAAATATTACAATTAAATGCATACAGATATTTTTAATATGTGTACATAATTTCTGAAAGCATGGCTGCTAGTGACAATGTCTCTGTCAAGAGGAATTACTTGAGAGGCCTATGGACAGGCTATTGCACTGTACACTGAAGCATATTGTGATATATCATGAAGACTCCTCAGGATGGTGAACACATTGAAATGATAGGTTTCTGGGTAAAAGAGTAGACATCCATTTACAAGCTTTGCAACAGATATCCTTTTAAAATGACAGCATTTGCTCTCTTCAATTATATCAACAGAAAAAATGTAGCTATGTTCTTGTCCAGAATGAAGATGGACAAAGATGTCTGAGCACAGAAGAGTTTTAAAATATTATAATGTTTAAACATACTTCTCTCTCCATTAATACTTGTACTATGATCCCGTTGCTCGTAATTTAGTTTTTTGTAAGACCTCTCTTTCTGTACTAAAACCTTAGGCAAAGTTAGATTTTTTTTAAAGGATTAGGTACCAAAAAGTTACTGCAGTTCCTAGGCTTAGTATCTCAGCTTTTTACGACATTTATCATAATTTTATATATTAATTTCTCTTTATGTTTTAGCCCTATATCTACATGTATGAGAACTGCCTCATTAGTCTGTTCATAACTGAATACTGATATTATTTGCAATTAAAAATACTTTAAAATATCATGACATTGATTTTAAATAATGAAAACTCGAAACACTTAGATCCTTTGACTTGAAATGTTCTAACTGTTCTGCAGCCTTGTAGGGGTGATGATTATGACATATGTAGGTGAGTCCCTTCCCTGAACTTCCCTTCCCTGAACTTCCCTGAACTTCCCTTCCCTTCATGATCTCATAATTAAACACAATACAATTGTGAGTCTGTATATGTAAGAAATTGCAGTTGCACCACTAACCTTAATTTTGGCATTTATCAACTTTAACTGTTGACTTCTTGACCTTAATATTGTTTTCCTGAATTCATTAATATGTTGATTATATGGACTTATGGGTAAGAGAGTTTTAATTGTTATGAATTGAGACTTTCCAGAACATTAAAGCCAAACAGAACAGTAGAATAATCCATTTCATATGTTACAAACAAATAAAGAATCATTTTAAACTAATTCTTCAATTTAATCAAGGTTTCCTTGAAATGTCCATACAGTAATCATTACCGCATGACATTTTAAATTCACACCATTTAAATGAAAAATAAATGACATTCAAATAGTTCTGTTCATAGTCATGCATATTACCATTTCTTTGTATTTATCAACACTACAAGCTTTCTCATTTTTCATGGCTTCAGTTTCTTCATGGTACAATGAATAGATGTTCCATAAAAATTATGTTAAAATAACAGAGAAATGCCCATGAATATTCATAGAGATAATTATTATTCTTGCTTCTTGATAGTGAGAAAATATGGGAAAAATTTTACATGCAGAAAATAATGTAAAAATGTAGTTTGAAGAAGAAGATTGTGTATTTTATGTGTAGTTTCCAAAATTTGAATTTCTATTCAGGATTAACTTTTCACAAAAATTCGCAGTTACTTTGAAGGGTGAGGGAAGAACAAAAAGCCCATGGAGAGAAAACTCGTGATACATCACGTGATAAAATGAAAGAATCACAAGAACATAACTCTTTAGAAACTAGAAGCTAATATAGTAATAATGTTCTTGAATGGCTTTGGTCTTCCTTCCTCATCAGTTGTGCTACACTGACCTCCATAAAGTTCTGAGGTCAGCTAAGAGGCTACAGAAAAAACACAGAAACATAAAAAGAGAGTCAGTCAAGTGCTAAAATAGCGTTTGAAGTGCAGCTCTGATCTGCACGAGGAAAAGGGGTCTGCTCAGCCTCACAAAGCATCATGCGACATCTTCACCATTTCAACGATTTCCATATACAGGGCAGGTCCAACTTTCAGTCCCATCTACTGAGTATGAAACCAGGCTGTCTCCTAGCTGCCATTCAGGATGGGACCTATCTGCGTGCTACATGTATTAACTTCTCTTGTAAGGAAACCAGATATTCTGGCAGAGTGAAGGTTTATAAATGTTTTTTTAAATAATGGGAGGAAAAAAGACAGTGAGACAATGCACAAGTACCGTGTCTCGTTCAAGGCCCCTCAGTTTAGGAAGGATATTGAGGTGCTGGAACTTGACCAGAGAAGAGCAACAAGGCTGGTGAAGAGACTTGAGCACAAGTCCTATGAGGAGAGGCTGAGGGAGCTGGGGTTGTTTAGCCTGGAGAAGAGGAAGCTCAGGGGAGACCTTATTGCTCTCTACAACTCTCTGAAAGGAGGTTGTAGCCAGGTGAGGGTTGGTCTCTTCTTCCAGACAACCAGCAGTAGGACAAGAGGGTATGGTCTTAAGTTCTGCCAGGGGAGGTTTAGTTTAGATATTAGGAAGAAATCTTTTACAGGGAGAGTAATCAGACATTGGAATGGGCTGCCTAGGGAGATGGTGGATTCATCATCCCTGGAGGTTTTTAAGAGGAGACAGGATGTGGCACTTAGTGCCATGGTCTGGTTGTCAAGATGGTGTTGGGTCACGGGTTGGACTTGATGATCTCAGAGGTCTTTTCCAACCTAGCTGATTTTGTGATTCTGTGATTTGGTTATCTCCAGCCTTCCATGGCTGGATTCAAATTACTTTGTAGTCCTGCTCTCTACCTAGTCACCATCTGAAGTGCGAGAACATATGAGGAATATATCCATCTCTGTAGTTGCAATCTCTGTTCCTTCCTCCAGATGAGTACAGTTAACCAGATGTTTTCCTAGGAACCCTGTTTGCTGTGACAGCTTGTTGCTTCCACTCAGCAATGGCTATGAAAAGTGACAAATTAATCATAAACAAATACATGAATTTAAAGGTTGTTTTATTTTTTTTCACCTCACGATGAATCTCTGTGCTGATATGGAAAAACAAAAAAGAAACAAAAAAGAAAAAAATCACTTACCTGTAAAGAAATTCCAGCCTCACATTGCAGACTAGAACTTAGATGGATTCAAAATATTAGGAAGTATCAGTTTCAATAAAATCACACTACAAAGCACAGATGAGGATAGCAAATATAGCAAAGGGGCAGACAAGCTAAGCCTACCTGTCAATTAAATCCCTTCCTTCTTCTCCATTGTCAACCAGGGACATGTAAGGAGTGCCAAGGAAATCTCTACTTCTTTACTCCTGTTAGCAACCATGGCGGTGTTGGATCAAGGGTTGGACTTGATGATCTTGGAGGTCTTTTCCAACCCAATTGATTCTATGATTCTACGATTCTATGAACAGTCCCAGACACTTACAGGAGTAAGACCTGGAATAACCAGACCTGTTCCTCTGCACTTCTTCAAACTTAGAACCTGATTCCCTGGCAATATAAGCAAAGAATGGTAAAGAAAAGAATTTAATATTGTTCAAATAATGTTATGAATGTTTTTGACAGCAAAGTTTAATTGCAATTATAGTTATAAATATCTGGGGGGGTGTTGTTTGTTTGTTTGTTTGCTTGTTTGCTTGCTTGCTTGTTTTGTTTGTCTTTTGGGTTTTTTGTCTGGGAAAACTACATGGAAAACCCCAAATGTTATTGCAAAAATGTATTAGGTTGTCCTGCATAATTTACAGAAAAGTGTGTTTTACTTACATGGTTATTTTTCTCTTGCTGTTAACAGCCACAAGATTAACAAGGGAAAAATTATAAAAATTCAGAATTTTGTGACTTCTTTGTAGGAAGTGAAGCCACAGTTTTTCAGGAAAGTCACAAATGAGGTTATTGATTCCAATGACTTTTAAAGTAAATAAAGTGGTGTAATTTATGCCTTATCTTGCCTTGTGTTTCGATAGTATAGTTTATAACCTGCATGGTAATGTAGCTTGATTCTGAATTTTTAGATATATTTTACAGTGAGGAATATGAACAAAATTACTCATTTAACACTTGCTTGCACTGATTGAAAAGAAGTACCATATTCTTTTAGAGAAATTGCAGAAAAGTGCACTAAATTTATTTCTATAATATCTAAAATTCTATGTAGTAGTTTTAGCATACAAAGGTATCCCAATCTAAGGGATAATCTCTTTGTCTTTAGAACCATAAAAATTTACTGTTATAGATGGGAAACATTAACCAAAATGCAGTAAAGGAACAGTGTTGATTTAATCTTTACTTACAGAATTCTGCATGCTTCTTATAGTATCTAAAGGTCCATCTACATCTATTGTGTCCTTTGCACCTCAAACAGCTAGCTTGACAGCATGCCTGCAAACCCAACTGTGATGCCTCTCACTTCATAGATGTTTGTCCTTACTAGATCTAAAGTCATACTACCCAATATTTCAGGGAAAGAAACCTATGCTACTATTTCCCACTGTTCCAGAACATAGAGCCTCTCCTAAGTAGAAGGGAGTAGAAATCTTAAAAGTAGTTCATATAGCAGTTTAAACGCTCTGAATTCCTGTCACTACGCCCTGCCCCTGCTGAGCTGTAAAAATATGTGCCTTCCTTTGTACACAAACATATAGAGCAAGAGCTCATCTAGTAAGCTGAGAACATGAGAAGGGTGCTTTAGTAGAGCCTTGGATGGACATGTTCACCAAAGAATGCAGATTGGGAGCCTATATTACACTGACAACATAGATGGACATTGTAGAGAAAGAGCAGAAAGCCAAGTTATTGTGTGGATTCATAGGTGGGAATTAGGAACATAAAAATTATTTTTCTTCTATATACAATACATGTGTTACATCTGGTGTGTGCTTTTTAAGAATGTTGAAAAATTAGACAAAAAGTTGCAAAATAAAGTAACATACATTTTTCAGGAACCTGAGAAAATGTCTGAGTAAGAGCACTGAAAATTTCAAACTATTTATCCTATCAAAAGAACACTGGTGAATTGATGACAGTTTATAAAAAACCTACAGGCAAAGAAGACTGAACAATGGAAACTTGGTAAATTTCATGCACTCCTCTGCTTGTTAACTACAGGTTAACACCTGAAGTTTGTGAAATCTGTCTTAAAGTAATCATTATTAAATAGGATCAAACTTTGTGAAACTATGTTAAAAACCCTCTTTTATGAGCTCTGTGATTTTCCAGAAAATTTGATATAATCTGAGAAGTACATAAATTAATAACATTATGAAACAGGCAACACTATTACTGATAGCTTGAGACCAGCAAAAAAAGAGATCACACACATCAGTGAAGAATACTTTTGTGATAGTTGGAAACTTATATTTTAAGAAAGAGTAGACTGAAAATAGTGAATTTCCCCTCAAAAAAGAAAACATAATTTGGATTATGAAGTATTGCAAATGTGAACATTTGCTGAACTGAGAAAGTCTGTATGAATGAGCTAACTAAAACAGTTAATGTTTCCAAATGATGTACCAGCTCCTAGGCTGCCTTGTCTTCAGCAGGAACTCTGGAAATTTTGGCTTCTCAGGGGTTTACATTGCTGGCTCTGCCATAAAAAGTGTGGGGTACCTGAGCCTCACCTGAAGTCTGTATCAGAGGAAATCTTATCTCCCTGGACCTGAACAAGAAGACATGTCCTGATGAAAGCCAAGGCATTATAAGGACTGTATGACAAGAAATTTTAAAAAAAATATATTACTCAAGGCAGACTTTATAGCATTTCTATCCTGGCATCACAGATCCCAAAAGTTTCTGTTGTAGTCTGATAAGTGGGATGACATGAAAACAAATATAAACCTTTTTTTTCTTTTGTGAACATCTTATTAGAAATCTACCCAAGATGATGCTCTGTGAAATGTACTAAAAAACAGTATGTTTTTCACACTAGGATTTTTTAACAATTCATTCAAATATTTCTGACTGTCTTTTCCACTAAGTCTAATAGCTGGTCCTCCCCTGGTAAAAGAATGAATAAATCTTGTTTCACCTGAGATACACAACTTGTTTCGACATGTTTTTCTTGTTCCTGACTGCGAGGAGTGGGGGGTCCTTACAACACACTCCAAAGAATTACTTACTTTCTTCAAAGCTGTAACTTTCCTGTAGAGAGTAAATGAGTGACAGTTTTTCTTGAGAGCATGTCAGTCGGAATTTCACCAAGAAATATAACCCTTAATCTTCAAGGCCTTACTGTAGATCTATCCCATATGTAATGTATTATATGTTTAAACCTTATAAATTTGATTTTTTAAAGAAAAACAGTGAAACTCTGTTCCCATTGAAAGGTGTAGCACTGACACAAACACTTTGTTTTGTGTTGGAATTCTTCCTTCTATATTCCTAAAATCTAGCTTGTCAGAGAAAGCTGTGAGCAATAACTTGCTAAAAATTTATTTGCTCATGATGAGTATAAAAGAAGTGAGACAGCTATTACCCCTCAATTCAGTGTTTATTGAAAAGTTAAGCAGGTAAAATTACAAAGCAAAAGATGTAGTCCTTCATTTTATAGAGCAGAAAGCAATGTGAATGAGTGATAATAAATGACATAAATAAACTGAACCCACTTGCAAACTCTGAGGGAGATAACAACCTATTGATTTGCATCATTTAATGAAAAAGTTACAAACAAAAGCTAGCTATGTGTTTTATATAAAAAGCACCACAGAACAGAGTTAAACTAGTCAAAGCAGTAATATGCAATTATTTCTTTTTGTTCATATTGTGAAGAGAACTACAGCAATATTGCGTCAATGACAGTGAAAAACAATTTTTTCAACACTACACCCAATATCTTATTTAATTTTTCATCATTCCTTTTTCTACTTTTTAAAAGTTGTTGAACACATGTTCTTATCTCTTAATGATGTGATGTCCTGACATGGTAACTCCTACATAGCCATATATAAATTATAGGTTCATTAAACATAGTTTCTTCACACAAGCAATCCTGAATAGTCTAGAAGGGTCAGAGAATGTAATTATGTCCAAAGAGAAGGCACTTGGGGAGAAATGCCTAGTAATGCTGTTTCACGGGTGCAATGAAAGGGATAAATCCTATATCATTTGAGAGCTCTTTCTGAAACCCAAATAGAAGAGGACCTAATTCAAAGTTTATCTTACAATCTTTTTCACCCCCGTTTAATGCTCATTAAGGATTCTGAATGACAATATTAGACTGATTCCTCACTAAAATTCTATGATCCTTTACAAAGTTAATGTAATGATGCCATATTGTTCAGATTTGGGGCACCATTAATTAGGTAACATAATTAAAATGGAATTACATATTTTTAGCTGTAGGAAAACCTACAAAAACTATATTCTGAGGAAGTGAATTATGCAGTGTAACTATTGAAAATTGGTTGTCAGTGTCCAAATATCAATATCCAAATTATTGAGTCTTTTTACAGCAGATATGACATTAAGCAAAGCTTACATTGTTTTGCTTAAAGATATAAAGACAATTGACATGCCAAGAATCCATGAATGTGACTACATGATAAAATGCTTAAGAATCACATTAGATCATTGTTAAGCATTACTAGACAATTTTAGCCATGGTTCATGCAGTAATGTTTTCAATTTTCTCAGCTGTTGAAATGTTTACACTAAGAGCTAAGATGTTTTACCTGTGGGTAGTAGCACACAGATACATAGATAACTAGGTGGAAGAAACCAAGCATTTAATGTACCTAAGCTATTTTGGCAGAAAAGCTGCAATACCAAAGACAATAGAACACTGAATTAAACATTAATTTGAGAGAGAGAGAGAGAAGTACAGAAACAACAACAAACCAAAACATCAACATAAACACAGAACTCAACAATCTGGTTCAATAATTAAGCTTAAAGAAATGGACAACACAAAAATAAAATGATGGCATGGTTCAATTAGTAAAGTGATCTCCTATGGAATCTTCAGGAGAAATGAGATTATTCTAAGGACCTACTTCTGCTTTGAAATTAATGGCAAAAGTCCAGCTGAAATCACTGTGAGCAGAAACAAGCCCTAAACAATGAAAGGAAGAGTCTGGCAATATTTCAGGACTCCATTAGTTTTAATGATTCATGTAGTGCCAAGTGTTTGGGTATGCGAGACTGAAAAATAAACATTTTCTCTTCTTACATGTTGCTGCTAAAGGTATAGATATTTAGGAGGGATTGCAACACATATGCATAGAGTAAATATTATGATTATGCAAGTTTTCCTGTTTGGAATATAGGCTAATTAGTCTAAAAATACACTAGAGTAGAAAAAATATCTGGACACAAACCAAAATTGCAGAATAAATATTCTACTAGAATTTATTGAGAAAAGGCCATTTTTTTTTTAAATTTCCTCACCTGTGTCACACAGTAATTTACAAAGCTATAACGTGAGGAAAAGAAAGTTTCTTTTTGTAAACCAACAGTATCATAAACAGGAACCTCTTGAGAAGGTTGGCAATATTTCTTCTGACATAAGGAGTGAAAAAAAATCTGGTTCTATGATTATGATGACAGATAACATGTTGAGCTGTGGATAGGAAAAGTTCCAGGCTTATTGAACCAGGTTTTAATGGTTTGAATGTGTTAGATAATTACTATATATTTTATATAATTTTATACTATAATTATGTGCCTTATATTATAATGTATTTATTTTATATAATTTTATACTATTTATACTATTATAGATATAGAGAGAATAATTACATATATTAGATAATTAATATATGCCAAAATTTAGTATCAATCTATTAGAGATAAAATATATCTCAGACAGGTCATTTTTCTGAAAAGTATGGCTGCTTTAACTAAACCTCCCTACAAAATATTTTGATCTTCTAAAGAGGAAAGATGGTCAGGGTCATTATTACTAGCTTGTTAAAATATTAATGAGAAATCATTTTTGAAAGCTTTTCCTTTAAAAATGGTATCAAAGCTTTTACTGAGTTAAGTCAAAGCTCTCTGTTGCAAAAATAATTAATATCTACTGAAAAATTACATTACCACTCTTTTTTGATAACTCACACATCCAAAAAGGAAAAATTGTGGTCCTGGAACTAGGTGAATGAGATTCCTTCTTGGTCAAAATAAAGGCAGAGTACCTGACAGGAAACAGGTAATATTGAGTTTGATAAATCTCTGATCTGATTTTATGTAGAAATCTCAAGGGAGGATTGTAGAAATACTTTTTATGGATTGTATTTCTCACCCAGGAAATATTTTGTTTTATTAGTTCAGGTCCTTTTTTTTTCCAATATTGCAGTTGATTGACTGTTTGCCTCATCCCTTATTACTGCATCCTGATTACAAGTTTGCTGAGATGCAGTTTAAAGATGGAAAGTCAGACAAACTAGCATTTTCCTATTAATGAATTTCATTGATATCTGCCAATCATTTTGGCTAATCAATAATAATTCATTACTGCTTTTACTTAAAAACGAATATAGGGTATCCATTTTTTTGAAGATTTTCTGAAGATTCTCCAATGAATTGCCATTGCTTCTATTACTTTTTTTTTGGTGGGTTTTTCTATTTGTTTGTTTGTGTTTTGGGTTTGTTTCCTTTTTTAAGGATAGCACACTATTAGACTCTAAGTGAAGTAAGTTAGGGCCATAGTGATGTGGGAGGGGCTGAAAAGGCTGGTTTGCCTTCATACATAGTAATACTGCTTTAGTATTTCTATACTGATGTTGGGTGACATTTTATTTCTGAGTCTTTTACTGTCAGACTAAAAATTGGGCTTGATAGGTGGAAACACCATAGCTTGGCATATTCTGGATGGTAAGATAAACTGAAACCAGTGTCAGCATATGTTAGATTGTGTGACAGTTCAGATGCCAGGCCACAATTCAGCTGTCCATGCACCAGGAAACCAGTGATGTGAGAAACGGTGAATCAATCAGACAAATCAAGACAAGCCATTTCTTGTCATAAATCCAAGGGTTCAAGAGTAGGAAGGAGTCCAAGAAATCCAAGAGGATGGAATTAAGCAGAATTCTCAAGGCCCTGCTCATAATGAACTCTGAAGGAACTTTTTTTTCAAAACTGAAGTTATCGGTTTTTTTCTTGTTATGGTTATGGTGAGATTACCTTCTCTCTTGACTCCATAGTCAGAGCTGTTGAGAGAAACAACCTTAAGGAAAAGCTTTGGGCCATATTCAAGAAGTTATATAGCTACACAGACAAGAAACTCCTTTGCATAGAGAAGAAATTACTGTAGCATCAAAGGAAAATTTTTCAGGGGAAACTGACACAAGGTTACATTTTCTATTCTCACCTTTTCCCTTGAGATAATTGGTGTTTTCTTGGAATAGGCTTTCTATGGTCTCAACCTCAACAAAATAAAGAAGTTGGATTTCTAAGTAGATTACATAAGATTGTCAAGCTCTTCAGTGATATTTAGCAGAAGTCTGAGCATGAAACTTCCCAATAAGATAAATTATATTTTATTTCGTTTGGAAAGAGTACCATAGCATTGGCATATGTTATGACAATAGAATGCACTTCTAAAAATTAAAGAAAGAAAAGACTAAAAAAAGAGTTGTAACTTATTTTGATAGAAAAAATTACTCTTCTTGTTGAAAGAACTCCTATGAAAGATACTTAATCACTAAAGTTGTGGCAGTACCTGTGATAATTTTTTTATAAAAAAGTATTTCTTCTCTTTCTTCTTTCTGTGGATAACTACTGGTTATGTTTTGAAACTGCCCTAGGTAGACTTTCAGTTCAATCCAGATATATACCTGAAAATAGAATGATGAGCTTAAAAGAATGTATAAAATGAAGTGTCTGACATAAAAAGAATGAAAATACTCTTTTATCTAGTAAATATCTTGTGATTGGAAGTCATCACTCTTTTAATACATCTTCATAGCTTGAGTAAAATTGTTTTTCTTGAAAACTGCTACATGTATTGATGCAACTGCTTAATTTTTCACCAGGAGTGTGTTTAGTTCCCACTCTAACATTCACATTAGTGGACAACCAGGCAAAGAGGGAAAGCTTCAGAGTTCCTGACATCAGAGAAGTCTTGATCAGCATGTGAAATTGATATCACTTTGTTTTCAACTATAAAAGCATGAAAATGAGAGATTTAGGTATTGGTCAAATGGAAGAAAGTACCTAGATATCATTTTCTGCATGGTACACAGATTCTTATATATCAGATCATCAAAATTGGATAAATTCATTTTATAAATACACTTTTCCCTTTTCTACATCTTTTCAACTGATTGTCTGAAACATAACTTATATATCAGCAAGAAACCTGGCTTTTCTTACACTTGGTGTATATTTTTCATAAAACTATGTACAAATCAGGACACAGTAATTTTATGCCAAGATTCTCCTTTCAGGTAGTACTGCTCCATGATCTATATTTTAGAAGTAAGTCAAGGCTGATTCAATGGGTCTGACTTTTTTTTCTCAAACAGAGTTTGAGGGGGCATGTGTGAGTTTAGATCCGTGTATGGGGATACATATATTTTGATATATAACAGAGTTTCATCTGCTGTCTCAGTCTGTGAATCTCTACCTGCAAGCCTGAAAATAAGAAAACTTAAAGCTTTATATGCTTTTCCACCTTATGTATCCAGTGAAAATGCTGGATTTTTCTTCTAGAGATTTTAAAAACTGAAAAAAAATGTGAGAAGGAGAGAAAATGGAAAATAGAAAAAGGAAAATAAAGGACTTTATCCTAAATTTTCTGGATTTACTCTCCTTTATTTTTCAGCAGCAAGGAATGTTCAGATATCTCCTTAATTATAATAGTTTTCTTAGAATTCTAACTACATCTATATTAAAATTCCCTTCAATTGGTTTCTTTATAGGCAAAATATGTATTTTCTGAGTATTCTGAAAAAAAATGCCCCAGCTCATGAATGTTGGAAGTCTTTTCTATTCTGCAACTTTCCTCTCACGCTCAGCTAACAAGGCTGACTATATCAATGAATAGGGTCGTCAACTACCAAATGTGTTTTTCTTTTTTTTTTCTCAGGACACTAAAGCCTGTTTATATCTTTGGCTGTGGTAGCTATAGAGTCTGCAGCATTATGTATGTGAGGCTTGAGTAGAATGTTAATGATATTAAGTATTTTAGAGTAAATTACACCACAAAAGTACAGCAAAAGTTTCTGATAAACTACAGTTGCACTGCCTGGTTTTAATACACATCTATCAAAGCAGAATGTAAAAGACAAAGGCATAGTCCTTCTGTTTGTAATCATACACAAACTGTGCACAGTAAATAAGTGTCTTTGATTTCTTTTATTTGTTGCACAAAATGCAAATATATGTACAGACAGAAAGGTTAAATGGGGGGAGACAAGAAGAAAGAAAAAAAGTAAAACAAAGAAGAAATCTGCTTTTCTGGAAGCTTGAAATCGCCACCCTCAAGAATTTACATGTGATTTAAAGTTTAAAGCACGATTGCTTATGGGGATATTTTTATAAAATTTTAATTCTTTTCAAAATAATAATATTATGTTGATGGCTTTTTAATTATACAAATTCTGCAATCCCTGATTTCATTTCAATTAGATCTGTTTAAGCTTTCTGCCATGGATGGCAAATTTCAATCATACCGATGAACAGATCACCTTAGTGAGTAGGAGACATTGTAGGTGAATTCACACTTACCCTTAATTATCCTTTCCTGTACACTCTTTATAGATTTAGAGACTGGTCTTTAGCATTTCTAAATTCAATATTTTATTTTTCTCTCATCAGAGCAATGAGTGTTTGACCATGCTGAAAATCGTGCTATAAACAATGACAGGAGTAATGACAGATCCACAGGCAAGTTACAACAGCACAGCACACTCTTGCAGCCTTCTGATCATGTTGATGTTCAGAGTACAAATTAGAGGAACTAAATACGTATTGGTCAAGGCAGAAAACTGTATACATTGTAAGGTAATTTAGCACAAGATTTTACACAATATGTAAAACATTTCACTGCGAGAAAAATATAAGATACATTGGTTTGATCACAAAATTTTAACAAATGTGCTTACAAATTACAAAGCAAACATTATTTATTTCTGATGAAATTAAAAAAGCTATAAAACACATAAAAAACCAAACCAAACCAAACAGCCCTGATTACCTTGTGATCTGCAGCTATTTTAGGTAGTTGACAGAAATTTATGACATATTTCCATGGCAACAATGGGCTATCTCAATAGTAGTATTGCTTGTGAAGAGAATAAATTCTTATGATGCATTATAATGCTTATAATTATTGCTCAAACTTCTACGTGTTCTGCAGAAATTGAAAGCTGTCTTTTTCTTTCTTTCCCCCCCTTCTTCTCATTTGTTGCAATAAAGTTATTTTTTTCTTTACATTTCAAAGGATTCTACCTGTCATAAGTTTTAACCGTGCTCAATTAGGCCACTAGATGGAGCATCTAACATTTCCAGGAAAAAGGAAAAAAAACTGTTGAGGAAATTAATTTTCCCAAGTATCTGTTAAAGCCATTGAAAGTTTAGGGGAAGGGAGGAAGCAAATTACAATCTATTTAAATGTCTGCTTAAAAGGCAGTGTTTTGATTCAGTCTCATTTACTGGAATAACTCTATCTGAAGAATGATTTAAAAAAAAAACCAACAAAACAAAACAGAAACAAAAACAAAGAAAGTGGGAGCAGGGAAGAAGAACAGAAATGTTTTCCAGATTCTCCAGTAAGATTTCAGTGCTTTCCTTAGTTCTCTGTGAATTCATATATTTTCATTTATATATGCAGCCTGCAGAAATCTTCAGAGAACTGTTTACATTAATGCTTCAAAAGAGTGATTCCTGTGGAAAAGGAGAAGAAACAATAATGAAGCCTGTGTAGACTAGTGAATGAGAAAAGGGAGGAAAAATGAAAGATACACTTCAGTGAAAGGGAAACAGCAGTGGACATTGTACTGCCATAGGATGGCTGTGAAAATCAGGCAGGAGCTCCAAAGCGTTCTTTCAGTTCAGTGAGCACTGAAAAAGTAAAGCTGAGCAGCTGTGAGTTCGGAGGTAGTGGGTCAGCGCTGATCTGCTCACTCCACAGGCTTGGGCAAACCAATGATGCGTATCATTTGTGAGGTTGAAATCAATAGGACGCTAAGTGAGAGTTGCCTTACTGCCCCTACCTTCTTCCCCTTGCCCCTGGAGACCAGGCATTTATTTTCAGCAGTTAAATAAGAATGGATTTCCTGAAAGCTGGCTCTTGGCCAGGTTAATTTATGCATACGCAAACTTATGCTTCACCAATTTACTAAACCCCATCATTTAAGCCTGTTCAAATGTGCAGCTGTTTAAATGAGGTTGGAAGCAATTTTACTACACAATGCTGATGTCAGTTAAAAGCTGAGTATTAGCAAAATGGGAAGGCATCAACGGAGTGTGTCTGCTACAATGATCTGTGTCCCCCAGTGTCTAATGGATCAGGGAGACAAATATGCCTAGCTCATCATTCTGTAAAGTTAAATTCAGATCCATTACCTATTACACACATGCACGTATACAAGGGCAAGCATTTTAAGTAGAATGAGAATTGTTTTGGTTCTGGCGAACATCCAGGGTGAGTCTGAATGAAGACTTTCAGGAAAAACAGGATGCAAAACTGCCAAATGAAAATGGCTACAAACGATAGCTTATGTTGGGAGGAAAAAAAAGTACTTAGAAATCTAGACAAACCAATCAGGCAATGTGAGTAAAGACTGCATTTCCCAGGGTTGTGATCCCATGGAAAGAAAATTCCATGCTGTATAAAAGCTGTGGAGTAAGATCTACATCAGTTCTGGATACTAATTATCAGCTTCATGAGCTGATGAAAATGCAGTTTTCTTTTAGATGAAACAAAGTGCTCAGAAATCACTGTAAACAGCTTTGCCTTATGCAGATAAATGGTTATTCCTGGTTTCTAAGAAAACAGCAAAAGCTTGTTGATCTGCAAATGGGCCTGCCTCCCTCTGAATCATATAAGAATATCTTCTTTTTTGGGGTTGATTGTATCTATGGAAGATTTTGATTCCCATTTCACATGTTTTAAATATGAGGAGACAGATACAAAGCTACAGGATTTTTCTTTTCTTTTTTTTTTTTTTTTATATAAAGAAAAAACCACCAGGAAGGATCTGCATTTAACTGTCATTTTAAGCAAATAGCAGACTAAAAGAGAACTGAAAATATATAAGTAAATATTGACCAAAGGCTGTTTATTTTGTACTTGAAAATTTATGACAAAGGTTGAAATTTGCATTAGACTATTAAAATTGATTGTCTCATAACATTATGTAGGTTCTTACTGCTGTCTCTGACATATGGATAACAATTTTAATTTTTGAAGGTTTAGCTGCTAGGTTTTATGATCTTAAAATAATTAAGATGAAAAAAATTGAAAGTTAGAGTACTTACAGGAGAATGTAGCGACAGGACAAGGGTGAATAGCTTCAAAGAGAAAGAAAGTAGGTTTAGATTAGCTACTAGGATGAAATTATTTACTATGAGGGTGATGAAGCACTGGAACAGGTTACCCAGATGCCCAGAGAAGCTGTGAATGCCCCATCCCCAGAAGTATTTGAGGCCAGGTTGGATGGAGCTCTGAGCAACCTGGTTTAGTGAAAGGTGTCCCTGCCATGGCAGGGGGCTGGAACTAGATAATCTTTAAGTCCCTCCCAGCCTAAATCATTCTATGATTCTATTCTTTGTCAGCATTCCTGCTGAAGTAGTATTTTCAATTCTTGATTTACAGTATGGCACTCGTATCTATGCAATTGTCAGAATTTTTAAGTGTGACTGATCTGAGATATAGTGTTCTTGATAGCTTTCTGTTCTCTATCTTCCTTTGGGGTGAATTAAAAAGTGAGTAAAAACTTCTAATTCTGATTGTCCTTGGTTTATATTTTGGGATTTTTTCCCCCAGAAATTTATATTGTTCATATTGCGTTCAGTTTTGATAAAATTTAGCGACTATATGTTTGTCATCTTCAGCTGCAGCTGGGATGAAGCCCCTTGATTCTCATGTGATGCTGTACTAATTCAAAGACAGATTAGTTTAAAATGCTTGTTAGATGAGAGTAAAATTAGTTACTTCATCGAAACAGAGAATCTCAGTTAACTGAGAAGAATGTAACAGCTTCTGGACTTTTTAAACAGGGGTTGTAGACTTCCTTGGTCATAATTGCTTCTTTGGATCTATTATGCTCTCATGTAAATACATATTTAAAGGCATTTCAGAAATGAGATTATTGGCCTAGTAGACCATGACTGTGCCAAAGGATTTACAATACATACTGCAACAAAGCTGACAAAAGTCATGTATAAAGTATTATAAGCCACTCTTAGCTGCTTAACTTCTTCCATACAGCAATAGACACAGAATGCACTGTGACTTCGAACAAAATCATGTTTATATTAATCATATAAACAGTTTTGTAAGCTTTAAATTCTGTCATTGCAACATATTCATATGGACAGCAGCTAATTCTGAAAGCTACTTCACATCAGAAAAAGTATGTTGAACAGAATTAATATAGCAGAACCAATCTCAACAGCTTTCTCATCTTTTAGGTACTTACTCTACAAGATTATATTTAGAAATGTAGGAATGAAAACAGACAAATGGCTAAAGTCTTAATAGGACAAGTTTATCAGCAGAGAAGAGGGCTGAGTTCACAGTTAAGGCACTCTACTGAGATTCTTGATAAACAATAAATCTCAATATTTTGTGTATCTCAGAACCATATTATTATTCAAATGTCATAGCATAACATAACACTTGTGATTTTACACTTGATTTTACTTTATTTTTCAATGGAAATCATAGTAAGACATTGTAAAATGTAAAATATTGATCATGACACAATTTACCAAATTAGAACATGGGATTTGACTCAGCTGCCTAATAGTCTTTTTCATTCATGAACATTTGTTTGATTTAAATGTGTTTCATATGAGCATTCAAGTGAGGTTTCCTTTTTTTGATGACTAGGATATATAGTTGAATCACCAAGCAAAACTATTTTTGAAAGGAAATAAAAGCAATCTAGGAGATCATCTATTCGCAGAGCATATGAACCAGTATTATGTGACTTGTACAAAAATTCACAAACTGACCTAATAAATGCTAAAGAGCAAAACCTATTTATTTAAAGGAAGTTTAGTTTAAAAAAAGCTTAATAAATAAAACAAATCTGACTTTAGTTGGCAATGCACATATAAGGAATGATCTATAATTTGTCTTAGTCATTGTTTTTAACAAATTCTTTGTCTAATCAGAATCATAATTATAAATATGTTTGAATCCATCATATTTACAAAAAAATAAAGATTACTATAATGTGGTGGACAACCAACTTTTTGAGTGCTACCTGATGAAACAGGTGTTTCAGACTTACTGAAAGTTAGCTGCACACTATGTGCTGCATACTTGGATAATCTCCTATACTACAGGTTGTATAGAACTGCATATGATAAAAAGTACAAGGCAGACTGACAGGTGTAGAGGGTGACCCTTCACTAAAATTGGTTAGCCAGTTTGGCTGCCCTTCTTTAGCTATCACTGATTCCTATGAAGATGGCATTAAGCAAAATTAAATTTCTCATATTCTTTTTAGGAAACTAGAAATAATGATTATATAGGCTAGCCAGAAATTTTTGGGATTTTCACTAACAACTGAGTTTTTATAAAATCTGGAAAGAATTTAAGTTAAATTTTTCAAGTAACAAGAAAACTGGACTCTGATTTCTATATTGTTTATTTTCAGTCACTAAACCAAGTAAACTTCTCTTACAGGCAGTGCAAAAAACTCTTAAATACAATTAACTAATGCTTCTGATGTATATGTGGTTGGACTGCCAGATGGGGACTGGGGGAGCAAAGTCCCCCCCTCTGTAAGACAAGATCAGGTTCATGACCACTTGAGAAAGCTGAACATACATAAGTCTATGAGACCCAGTGAGATGCAGTCCAGAGCCTGGAAGGAATTGACTGATATAGTTGCCAAGCCACTTTTCATGATATGTGAAAAGTCGTAGGAGTCAGATGAATTCCCAGGTAATATTCTTGTATGCATTGCTCTAAATAATATACACCAACAAAGGATGAGTAATCAGCCCAGGAGCTGCTTTAGTACTGCTACAGCCGTGGGGTGATGAGGTTTGGACTGCAGATCCTTCTCCATAGGAGGTTGATTTTTCATCTGAGCAACACAACTACCTTTATAGGAGGATGCTTTTTCTACATTCTCTGAGAATTAATTCTCTGTATAGTCCCTTCTAAACCCAGATAAGTTGTCAGGACTGAAATATATCTTTTTTATCTTTATGTATTCTTAGACATAAAATATTTTTCTGTTGTAGTCAATTTCTCCTTTAATATCTACTTTGAATATTTTAATGATTTAAATTCTTCTCTTTGCAAGTTAGTGAAAAAGATTTTCAAAAATTACCTTCAGGACCAATATACATTCAGCTATGGGGCATACATACATCCTGCTATGGGGCAAGGAATTAGACTACAAGATCTTTTGAGAACTCATTTCTATTTCATGATTAGGTGATTTTCTTTAAAAATTGTATCATTTTCTAGCTGTATTTGAATTATTAAAAAAAATTTTCAAAATTTGCAGTAATTTAAAATGAGTTTTCATTTCATTAAATGTGTAAATTTTCCAAGGACTTTTTATTGCAAGTCTTGAAACACAATATTTTGAAATTTCTCCCCAAGTGATATTTTTATGTAATTATATTTTTAGTTACAAAATTAATTTTAGAAATGGCATTTAATTTCAAAATTAGTTTAAAGAAATATTTTAACATGATTTTTTTCTTTGAAACTTTGAATTGAAACTCATTTTCCCTTCAATTCTCCTTATTAAGAAATCACAGTATTTCTCAAAATCATATGTTTCCTATGGAAAAATATGAATTTCAACAGAAAAAAATGACCAGTTTTTCTTCCCCCTGCTTCCCCATGAAATCTGGTTATTGAAAGAAAAGTAATGGATATACTGATTAGTGACTGTGTAGTTCCTACTAATTTTTCATTTAATATTCCATCCTTTTGATGTAGAAATATGAGATCACAGCACAGCATATAGTAAGACTGTAGGTTCCATCATGTATACATGCCATATATGTTTAAAGTAATTAAAGGGTGAAATGGCTCATTTGAGCTAAAAAAATCTTGGTAATGCTAGTGCATTTTATAGCTGGACAAAATGCCCGTTTATTTACGGGAAAATTAGGCTTCATGCCAAAAACTGCAAAGCACCCTTTTAAACAGTGCTAGAGAAGGAAAATTAAAAAAATAAAATAAAAAAAAAAATCACAGAACCAACACTCAACAAAAAAAAAAAACAAAACCAAACCAAACTCAAACCCAAGACCAAGGACATGAGGAGAAAGCTGTGAGGAAAAGAAGAGGTAATTTTGTGAGTGCCCAGCTAATGAATCCTGGTTTCCATGGATTTGATCCTTATACCTATGCCTAAGAGGACACCAGTCTAAAGCTTCCCCTTTATCTGAAGTGTTCATAATTCTTTTCTCTGTGGATCATATGACATGGAATAAAGGTTGTGTTTATACTGCAGCTTTTCTCTCAAGAACGGATCAGCTGGGAGTATATCCTTTATTTGGCTGTCATCTATCACAAAAAGTACAGAAACTTAATAACCTTTTGAAGAGTTGGAGTTTGCAAAATTTGACTGAGAATGTAATTGAAATTGTCTAGTTTTGCAGCAGTTGTTTGAGGTGCAAACAGTCAGACAACTAGGCAAACACACACCAGACTGATTATACAGCACTCATAGAAAAACAGGTTATAAAGAACCAAATGGAAGAGCGGGTGAGATAAGGAAAGAGTGAGCTTTGGCAAACCACAGCCAAGAAGAGCTTTAATAGCTTCTTCAGTACTGGAAACAGTGAGGTTCAGGGGACCAGTTCTAGCCAGTTTGCAAGGCTTGAATCTATGAGCTCAAGTACACACTATGAAGTCTTACCTTCACATAAAACTGCTGTCAAGGACAAGAGCAAATACTACCTTATCTTTTCAATATAAAACAGAATATATCTGCTTCTGTTAAGACCGTATTTCCTCCATCCAAAGAGTGAGTGGTAGCAGTGTGAGACAATTGCTATTAAGTGATCTTTACCAAGTAATCATTGGTTAGCACGACTTTTCATGCTGCAAGTGCTTCCATGAGTAGTATAAGTGACAAAGTTTATCATGAAACTAGAATAAATCTGTTTATTTTTGACCAGTGTTACTTTGGCATTTAACAAATAAAACTTTGATTTAATTTAGTTCTATGAGGATTTTTTTTTTACTGTTGTTGTTGATGGACTAGAACAAGAAGAATTTTCACAATTAATTGAAAAGCTGAGCAACCACTCAATAGGTGCAATGAAAGTGTTCAGTTAAGAATATTGTCACACTACTTCTTTCTCCATCCATGTCCACTATTAAAACAAGAGGCATCACATTGCTATGAAAGTTAAATGAATCATCACCTGAATGTAGTAAGTAAGTAAGTAAGTAAGTAATTAAGTAACAAAATTGCAGTGTTTCAGAACATTTCCATAGCTGACAATTTACCTATTTGTTTTGCTATATTGCTCATTCAGATAATGAAAATTTCATAGAAATTCGATTATTATTTTCTTTGGAGAAAAAAAGATATTTTACAAGTATCAGACTTTTTTTTAAAGTTCATCTGCAGTCAGCTCAATTTAAGTTCTGTCTTGCTTCAGTTTACACCATAACATAATACTTCATTTTGTAGCATTGAGAACGCACCAGTCTGCCNATTTATCTGTTAAGCATCTGTGAAGCTATGAAAAATCGTGTAAATTGTTTGCCCATGCTTCTGTTGTGTAATAAGGCAGGCACTTCCAGAAGGCAAATTACCCCTAAGGTTGTTATCTAAGAGGGGCTGTCCTCTGGGCATGAACGTCTCTCTGAATTGATATTGAATAAGCCTGGATGACTAGCTTAGTTCACATGATTTTAAGGCAGCTAAAACTGCATGGTTGAATCTCATCTCTAGAGCCTATACTTGGCGCATACATAAAGGAAAAATGGATTTGAGGAGAGAATGTCTAGACCCTACAACCTCCACATATAATTAGATTAATGAGAACTCTCCAGAGACTCCATAACAGGAGGAAATTATTTGTCTAATCCAAATCTCACAGACAGCAACTGTAAGATTCTCAGTGCCTTCAGTAAAATTTATATTATGCCACAGTTTACAATGTTTTTTCTTTTGCTCATTTCTATGAACATGTTTACACCAAAAAGTAAACAAATAAAAAAGGCATTACAGATAGAATTTATCTTGCCTAAGTTTAGACATCAAACAATTAGTTATTTTAGGCTAAAATAATAATCCTAGGCACTTTTTGAAGCTTAGTGAAGATAAATAGACACCTGAAAAGGACAATCCATCTCACTAAGTTTAGACAATCATCTTGAGCCAAGAAGAATCTCTCCTTGAAGTGTCTATCTTTCTCCACAGAATAAAATGGGAGCAGGTGGTGATTAATTCATAATTTGACATTTCTCTGTGAAGAATCTAACCCAGGCAAATTCAATCCCTGCATAGACCAGATAATTTTCTAAGTTTTTCCCCTAGCAGTTCCATCACTGACCATTCAGTAAAATACCTATATCTAGAGCAGACTTTGTAAACTAAAGGATCATATTTCATAATAAGCTTCACAGGGAAAGCAAAAAATAGACATTGAAATCTGTAAAAAGGGATTACCTGAATGCTTTCTCCAACCCCCCCCCAACTTCCAAGGGTTGAGATTTTTCCTATATAGGACAGTATATAGGAAAGCAGAGTCTTTTCCTTGGGGTCTCATAGCACAGATGGCCTCATCTGTATTCTATTAAACTGACTTGTAGGCTATATTTAATGAAAAGCTTTAATAAGTCACAAAAACATAACACAAAAACACAACCTTGCAAAAATACGAAGTATTTATGTGAATCAAACATTTAGGACTGCACAATTGTTGCATTTTGTTAATACAAATAACATTCTTTACAAAATCCAGAGTTTTAAGGCTGCATATCAGCCAGTCTTTGCAAGGTCTTAGGTGTTATGAAGAGCTAACTTCTTCAGTCAATGTCTTTACAACATTCATTGCAGACAGCTGTTTTCATTCTTCCCATTTACTTTAATTCAGTTTTCATTCCTCATACTTACTGTGATTTTTAATTTCATTTCTATTTAATGTTGATATTAACATGCCACCTTATTTGGCCACATGGTTCTTGGTGCACTTTAATATTGTGTGAATAACTCTGCCTCTAACTAATTCAGCCAAATGCTTTTGTATCCTCCAGTGTGCTGCAAATGTTTTAGGAATTTTCATTAACAGAGGCAATAATAAAAAAAAAGGTCAATGCTTTTTTACAAAAACCTTTTGAACTAGGAGTTCACTGGGTTCCTTCTGAATGTTATGTTCAACAACTTCTCTTATGAATTTGATAAGCAAACTGATAGATTTTGATGCTTTCTTCTCTGTGTATTCTAATTTGCCCCAAAGCATCTGTGAATAAGCTGCTAGAGCATTCATTTGGAGGCCTCACCGTACTTATCTGTATTCTTCCAGTGCAGCACATAGCTACTTCTAATTTATGATAAATTGCATTCATTTTCATTCTTCTCAAACAGAAGCTAACTTTTGAAAGTCTGCATAAAGTTCTAAACTCCAACAGGAAATCTTGATCCTTTTCCAAGTGCTGCCCTACACACTTTCTAAATAAAAATAAAAATAAATTTTCTTTTATGTTTTCTCCACTTTTCCACCTCTTTTAATATTGTTCTTTCAGTTATTTTCACTAGTCAGTACATGGAAATCTTTTCTCCTTGATATTTGCCAATTCCTTTCTCACGGATGTTTTAAGATACGTAAAAAAAAACAGGTCCCATAGCCAGTAAGACTACATAGGTAGCTGAACATCTCTTTGGGAGACTTATCAGCATTCCTTTTTCACTATTGTCTATGTAGGAAATGGTAGACTTCTTCATTAAGCATGTAATATTTAAGCATACATATGCATATGACTGAATCAGTGGAATTGCAAAATCTTCCATTAATTTTATTTGTTTGAAGATGAAACAGAAATATATGGTTTGGTGAGGCTTTATTTGTTTTGGTGTTGTTAGTTCTGAAAAGCTTCATAAGTAATTGAAAGATGGTTGACTAGAAATATAAGAAGTCAGAAAACTTCAGACATTCTCATTTCAGGACATTGTTTTGTAGAACTGCTGAATGCAAAACAAATGCCATTTATGCTTGTTCTTTCTCCTCACATTCAGTTCCCATCTCCTGCCAACCCAAGTGTATTTGTTCCTGCTGCTTCTGTTGCTTCCCTCCCCCTTGATAGTTGATGTGCCCCTAAATGACATTACAACACAGATGTCAGGAACTGTCCACTGTTCTTCCCATTAGAAAACACTATGCAGGAAATGGTTTAAATGGCTCAGTATATATTTACTGGAAAGGAGTACAGAAGAGCTGCCAGATTGCTGACCTTTTGTCTTTATGCCACATGATATGAATGACAGGTTGGTAAAACAGTGATTACATAGAAAATAATTTAATTTTTTATTGATGATTTGACCCTCAACTTGGTTTGTTTGTTCTCTTGTTCCTTTATCAAAACTATATTGGCAACATCGCGTTTCACAGGCTATTCCACAATAGACCTAGCTTTCTGATCAGTTCAATATTTCTTAAGAAATAGAAGGTACTTAGTATCTTTACTTCTATATAAGTCTTCCATGCTGTTGCTTAATCTAAAAGATGGATATACTTTTTCATTTTAATTAAATGGCTTTAAGACAATGCAGAAACTTTGATTCATGGAATAATTCTGGTTTTAAGTTATCTCAGCACATCTTGAATTCCTTCTCTTGCTCAAAGCTGTCAGTTATGGGTCAGACCACACTGTATAGGTCTTTAACCTCTTGGGTCTTCAACTTCTTGGGTCTTCAACCTCTTGGGTCTTCAACATCATGAAGGACAGAGACTGCACAACCTTTCTGGGTAACTGGCATCACTGCTGGACTGCCTGTATGGTTGTGAGAGACCGAAATATTTAATAGCTTAAACATTGTTAAGATCACTGAAACCCATTCTCCACCCAAATATGCCTCCTGGATTTCAGGGAATTGGACTGTGTGTCAAGCCTCCTAATGGGAACTTTAGATAAGATAAAGGTGATACTATTATCTAATCATCTCAGTCTTAAAGAAGTAAACAAGGCTGGGAGGAGGCGATAGCCCACAGACTCATTCGCACACTCTTCCCCTCCTTGGAGAGACTGGATTGTCAATGCTGATGGCTCAAACAATCACCAGTGTGCTTTGCTAAAAATGTGCAGAGTGACCAGCCATCAGCTGAGGGTGTGCATACCCCACACCTCAGGGTGTTAAAAAAGACAAGAAAAGAGGCAAATTCTGCAAGGCAGGATAGTGTTTCTTTTTCCTTACACAAGTGACCCTCCAGGGAAGCACCAAGACATTCACATATGGCCTGGAGGTATTCATCTCTGCTGATGTGCCATGATGGGTCATAATGGACTCAACTGCACTGATGTAATAGGCAGTTGTAATGACTTAAACCATCAAAAATTATCAAAGTATCCCATGACTCACAGTAATACATCATCCAGTGTAAAACTCTCCCCCTCAGATAACGAGTACCAGCATATCAGGTACAAGAGAGGTATAAGGTGTTCCCACCTGAATCTGAGCACACATAACTCATTAAATCTTTGAGTTTTGTGGACTTGCCCTACCCCTGACAGATCAAGAACATCACTTCCACAGGAATGTGACCATCACTTTGACCAACCGGCATCGAAATTGCAGCTACCAAGTCTCATCGCTGGATGATGGCGACTGTATATCTTTCTACTTCTATCCTTTCTTTCTCTTTATTTTCTTTGTACGTTTTCTTAAGTGTTATTTTTAGTGCTTTTATATTGCTATATTACCATTACTGTTACTATTCTAGATAATAACAATGAAAACAGCTATATACCTGTTTTCCTTTGTTATCAAATTGTTCTAAAATAAACCCAAAATATATATATTTACAAACACTAACCATTCAGTTTTGTTTCACTTTAATCTGTTGCAAGGGATCTATTAAGAAGAACTTGGGTTACCCTTGCTTTCTGGGGTGGGTCGTAGCAATGATGAAAGAATTCTTCCCTATATCCAGTCTGAAACTTTTCTTTTTTCAATTTATGCTCCTTGTCAACCCACCATGCTCAGCTGTGTAAAGACTGGATCCATTTTTAAATAACATTCCTATAGGTTCTCCTCCTCAAAGCCATGTTTTTTTCCAGGCTGAACAAGCTCAGCTCTCTCAGCCTTTCTTCACAGATCATGGGATTTGGGGTTAGAGCAAGGGTGGCTAAAATAGATGAGGTCTAACCAGTGTTGAGCAGAACAGGACAATCTATTCCTCAGCCTACTGACTGCACCTGCTGATACAGCTTTGCATGCTGCTGACTGCCTGTGCTACCAGGGCCAGTGCTGGCTCATGTTCAGCTGGCTGCTCATCAGCACCCCAGGTCCTTTCCTGAAGAGCTGTTCACTAATCCAGTGGTTCCTAACCTTTGTTATTGTCAGGGGTACTTCCTTTCTAGATTCAGGACTTGACAGTTAAAGAAAGGTGAGTTTTCAGGAATTATTGAGTTTTGCTGGAGAACACAGAAAATGAAGTAAACACTTATGATGCTACCTATACTTTACTGATTTGGAGTATGTTCTATCATAGAATCATGTCACAAAAATCCTAGTCAAGATTGTACCATGACTTTCTGCATAATAGAAATAATGCCTACCTACCATATGTATTTTAAAGATTAATATATTCCAGTTTCAAAAAAAAATCCTCATATTTTACAATAACCAGAAGTGTAAAAGTACACTAGAAAGAGAATATATAAGGCAAGTGTCATTATACTCATAGCAGGCTGGAGAATCTGATCTTTTTGAGGCTTTTTTTAAAGGCTCAAACTTCAAGATGTGTTTGAATAAGGAGAGAGAAGTAAATTTATCACACATGCCAAATAGATATGTGGAATGAGAAACAAAAAAAGGGAAGTCTACTGAGTGATACAGATGAATGCCCACTTACAAACTGGCATCACAAAGAACATGACAGGTGTAGTTTTTGAACAGATGAGCAGTATTTTTTTTAATGGATTAATATTTCAATAATTTTTTTCACTGTTATCAATACTTTTTCTTTTTCTCTTAAAATATTTTAATTGTTGTTGGAAAATATCCAAATTAATTATTTTGGGGTTTGGTTTGGTTTTTGGTTTTTGGTTTTGGTTTTGTTTTTTTTTTTTTTTTTGACTGATGAATGTCTCCATTAGCCATTCACTTTCAAAGTTACAGATTATAAGGATGGTCTTGGTGCCTTGGCTTTCCTTTAATTTCTTTTTCTTCAGCCCTGGGTAGAGGAAGATCTTTATTAGTTTACCAGTTTACATCTTCTTATGATCAAATGCATAATAGTACTGATAACTGTAATTCTTCGGACACTTTCATTACAATTTTATCTGAGAAGAAAAAGCGCTCTGCAATGTGAACTGGTGCATAGAAAATGGAGTTGATGGTGAGATTCACTTCAAAAGCAGACTGCTCTCAGTATTTTAATTTTTATTTTAAATATTTCTCCAAAGGAGAAAAATGGGAAGAAAAATCCCACTTCTGTTTGGCATTGTTTTTACAGTGTGGGTGTTCCTTCTACAAAGAGTTCAGCAACTCCTGACACTGAGAAGAAATCCTTGAGTCTCCTCATGTCTGTAACACATTTGCCATATAGCTCCTCTAAAGAAAGCATTTCTCTAAGTGTGAGAAACCTTTAACTTGGTTCCTAAGTTATATAATTTTTCTTTACTTATCACAGAATCACAGAATATGCTGAGTTGAAACAGACCTGCAAGGATCATCGAGTCCAGCTCCTGGCCCTGCACAGGACCATCACCAAGAGTCACACCATGTGCCCAAGAGTATCATCCAAATGCTTCTTGAATTCTGTCAGGCTTGGTGCTGTGACCACTTCCCTGGGGGGACTGTTCCAGCACCCAACCACCCTCTGGGTGAAGAACATTTTTCTTATATCCAACCTAAACCTCCCTTGACACAACTTCAGACCATTCCCTTGGATTCTGTCACTGGTCACCACAGAGATCAGTGCCTGCCCCTCCTCTTCCCCTCACGAGGAAGTTGCAGTCTGTGTGCGCCCCTCAGTCTCCTCTTCTCCAGGCTGAACAGACCAAGTGACCTCAGCTAGTCCTCACACGGTTTTCCCTCAAGGCCCTTCACCATCTTCACTGCCCTCCTTAATAACTTCCTTATGTTGCGGTGACCAGAACTGCCACAATATTCAAGGTGAGGTTGCTCCAGTGCAAAGCAGAGTGGGACCATCCGCTTCCTTGACTGGCTGGCAATGCTTTGTCTTATGCCCCTCAGGACATGGTTGGCCCTCCTGGCTGCCAGGGCACTGCTGACTCAGATTCAACTTGCCACTGACCAGGACCCTCAGGCCCCTTTCCATGGCACTGCTTTCCAGCATCTCATTCCCCAGTCTGTACTGGAACATCCAGGGTTGCCCCATCCCAGGTGCAGAATCTGGCACTTTCCCTTGTTTAACTTCCTATGGTTGGTGACTGCCCACTCCTCCCACTTGTCAAGGTCTCTCTGCAGGGCTACCTTGCCTTCCAGGGAGTCAACAACTCCTCCCTTTTATTATCTTCTGCAAACCTGCTTAGTATCCATTCCAGTCTTGCATCCAAGTCATTTATGAAGGTGTTGAAGAGCACAAGGCCTAAGATGGAGCCCTGTGGAACTCCACTAGTGACAGGTCACCAGTCTGGTGTTACCCATGAGCCAATTGCTCACCCACCTCATGATGTGTTTATCCATATCTTAAGTGTATCTGTGATTGTCCTTTGTGGAGGATGGGTGCACTTCTGGAGTTAATCTCCCAGCAATCCTCTCAGGCTGTTCTGTGGTTCACAGAGCTGCTCTTGTTGAGTGTGTCAGCCGTTTTCATTTTTGAATGATGCTAAACTGGAAGATGTTGTACAACGTCTAACACGTCCAGCTGTTTATGGTCGTCTGGTCCACAGGAGCAGACTACAGCTAAACTGAAGTAAAAAGGTTCAGAAATGCAGTATGGATGCCTTGGTCTCTGAAATAACTATTTCACCCTATGGATATTGTGTCACACTATTTGTTACTATAGACAGAATTATATGTGATTAAAGTGTGTTACGGTTTAATTTCAATGCTCAAAACTCACAGATGGTGATTTAAATCAATCATTTGATTTAGCAAGGGAAAGCTAGAGGTTTTAATGACATCCATTTTTACTCTATCTAAATACCTCCAGTATAGAATAAACTTCAAACAATGAATTCTCTACTGATTTCAAGGAGTTCCCAGTCCTTATCAGGTTATAGAAATACCTCTTTGTGTCTTATGGCTTTTTTGTATATACTTGATAGATATGTATCTCTATATATATATATGGATGCACTTAATCATAAATAAATGCCCACTCAATGAAGACTTTTTTTGCTTTGCCTGTAGAGTTAAATGGGCAGGAGAACTTTTTTATTTGATTGGTTGGTTTTTTATTTCTACTTGTATTTCTTGGTAGTATTCTCTGAAATAAACTTCAGTAACCTAAGCTATTTTTCACTCTGTTCTATGATTGACAACTGAGTAAAGAATGTGAGAATTTTATTATTTTCTAGTGCTGACCAGAAAACAGCTTTTCAGTTTCATAAAAGAAAAGAGAAAGCATGCAGTTTCAAAATATTTTATTTTTTTTGTGATGTTGAATTAAAATTACACTTTTGGGGAATGTACTTATGAGAAGACTATGATAGATACTCTCTCAGTCTACGGAGTGCCCAGACAATAACCCACTGGCTAGAACATTTAACTTGGGTGTAACTGATCTGCTTGTTTATGGCAGATTAGGCTCCCACAGATTCCATCCCACATACCTGGCAAGCTCCTTGCTCATCAAATTATAGCATCGGTCTCTTTTGAAATGTCAAGTTCTTCTTTCGCACATCTTCCCTTTTATATAAACAGCTAAAAAGGAAGATAAATTCTACAGTATGGTGATTATGGCTGATTTTTAAGAAGAGGAACCACATTCCAACACCTGTTCTATCTGATTCAAAGCAGAGATTAGATTTTAGCCTTTGTATGCCTCAAGTATTTTATGACTTTTTACCCTGAAAATGTAATTGCTCTTATTTTATTTATATTATCTCTTTTTTAAATGTTGATTATTGTAAAGCCACCACTCCCATTTGATGGGACACTGCGATACCTGACTCATCTCATCGCCTCTCAAGTGGAATCCATGACCATTATTCCTACATTATTTTGTAATGTTTCAGCAATGGTAAGCTTATGCATGTGAATATACCAGTGCCATTCTCTCCAGAAAATAAGGTAGATCTGAGCTAATAAGGGAGACTGGAAGCTTTATGAAAATAAGTGATTATTCTAAACTTCATTAACTGGTATGTATACGACAACAAGTTTTATGTCCTGGAATGTATATTAATAAATGGAAATGTGATTAAAATATGTTTTTTATACTAAATATAACTACGTATTTTAGCAAAGAAGCACTCTATTGCAAAGTATGGATAGACAGGAAAGCACGTACAAAGGCTCATTAAAAGAAACACTGAACAAAAGGTCTTCAAAAGCAAAATCTCTTTCTTTGAAAAGACTGTGAGTCAATAAAAATATATTTCTACAAAATATTGTATTAACACCAATCAGAAAAAAGAACATAAAGTCAAGGTAACATCTTACAAATGCATAAATAAACACTGTTAAATAAGTCAATGCCTAGGATACAAAAACAATCCTAAACATCCACTGGTCAGATTATGTGACTATTACATCTGTTCTAGAACAAGCAGCAGTCACAAGTATTGAGGCCATGTTGATGAGAACACAGCTGCACTGGGCAGGACACGTCTCAAGGATGAAGGACCACCATCTCCCTAAGATCTTGCTTTATGGTGAACTTGCCACCAGCTGCCACAAGAGAGGAGCCCTGAAGAGAAGATAGAAGGACTCCCTGAAACAACATCTCAGCCTTGGCCATATTGATCAACATAACTGGTCTACTCTGGCCTCCAATCAGGAAGTCTGGAGACACAGCATCTATAACGCTGCTGCTTCCTTTGAGAAAGCACACAGGATCACTCTCAAGGAGAAAAGACAATGCAGAAAGAATCGTGTCTTGCAGAATATACCACCTAAAGAGTCTTTCTGCTGTGCCTTTTGCAGCCAGACGGGCCTATCTCGTATTGGCCTTTTTAGCCACCACCACGCTTGTAACAAACATGAGTAGAGCCCTCCCCAAATCTTCGTTCGTAAAGCCTAGCCATGATGATGACGATGAGGATACAACAGGATGGTTAAATTCATTGAAGATATGGAGAAGATACGGAACAAAGACAAGTTGCTCAGTCCTATAATTGTCATTTCTAGTTTCAGCACAGTAGTAATTGGCAGGGGAAAAATAAAAATTAATATGGAGTATGATTAAGGAAAATAAAACTAATATTAAAGAATAATGAAACTATGTGCAATTCTTTCCAAAATACCCACTGTATACCTTTTTATTGCTTTAAATGGCCTTGAGACAGCTAGCTGAGGTATGCTTCAAATACAGTTATAGAATGAAAAATATTGTGATAAATTGCCATCAGTTGAGTTCAAAAAAGCATAAGAGAAGCTAGTTTCTGAACTCAGTTAAATGGTAAAGGAAAAGAAGATAAAAGAAGTAACTGGTGTGTTGCTCAGATACTTTTTTCTCCTAGTTTCAACCTATTTTCACACTGGCTTTACACAAGTCTGAAAAACAGCAGATCAGTTGTGCTTATCTTCTTAGGGAAACACTTCTGTCTATAGAACTCAAATTGGACCAAAGGGCTAAAATTACAAAACAGTGATGCCCTTACATGAGATATCTTGGCTAATGTAGAAGGCTATTTTCAGGAATGACTGGGGTGCTGGACACATTATGAAAGTACATTTCCAGGATGTCTGTTATAACAATTCATATTTATATTATAGATATCCCTTAATCATGCAATTTAGGGTGCTGCTATAATGAGGACTGCAAATACAGCAATTATTTTCTCTTTAAAAAAACACCCAACAAAACCCATCAGTGCGAGGTCTGAGTTCTTCAAACTACAACGACTTGCAGTAATTTCTTTAATATTTAATTCAGGTAGGGAGCAACTGACTATCTACTTCAAAATATTTAATTTACTCTTAAGTTTTTTTCCACTGGCATGTTTTTAAAACAGAAAATGTTTTTTATGAACAAAATGTTTATGGGAAATTTTCAAAGATGAAAAATGTGTCGTATCATTACCATTTCTTTTATGCCCAGCTAGGAGAAATACACTGACATCTTTTTGGCTACTCTCCTGGAATGGTCTTGTCACTTTCATTCTCTGCTTGTAGAGAAAAAACAAAATGAACATAAGCCTCCAAGGCAGGAGGCTACACAACCAGAACCCACTTTGAGCAAAGGAAGCTGGACGGAAGCCCTGAGCTGGCAGTCAGGCCTCTGGCTTGGCACAGAGGCAGGAAGCCTGTGTGCTGGTCCTGCCACTGACTGCCTTGGGGGTCCTGCTCAGCTGCAGTCTCCCTCTGTCAGACTAAAGAGGCACTCACTTGAGTCTTCCAGTACAGATCTTGTCAAACTTGTAATTCATTTCAGTTTACCCAGTAGTAAAACTCTTTAGAAATCCCATCTTTGAGGATCGTAAATTATTTCCCTTGTCTTTTTGTTTGTTTGGTTTTGGTGGGTTTTTTGTTTGTTTGTTACACAGAATCACAGAATATGCTGAGTTGGAATTGACCACCAGAATCATTGAGTCCAACTCTTAGCCTTGCACAGGACCATCACCAAGAGTCACACCATGTGCCCAAGAGTATCACCCAAAAGATTCTTGAATTCTGTCAGGTTTGGTGCCGTGATCACTTCCCTGGGGAGCCTGGTCCAGTGCCCAGCCGCTCCCTGGGTGAAGAACCTTTTTCTAATATCTAGCCTAAACCTCCCCTGACACAATGTCAGGACCTTTTCTGTTATATTTTAATCTGGATTAGGTATATAGGTCTTTGTCTTTTTTTCTTTTTTTTTTTTCTTTTGTCTTCCTAATATGTGGGAGGCTTTAAAATGTCCAAATTTTATTTTGTTTTGGAAAATTTCTTATTTGTGTGGATCATGCATGTATACATACTGTGCACATATGAAAATATATGTATGTATTTAATATAGAGAGTGTATATAAATAAATATATGTATTTATTTATAAAAATAAACTTGTGCATTATATCCATACACAATATCATGCAGTATCTACATAGACCTTGCAGTGCAATGTTTAGTCTGTTATGTTTAGTAGAACTTTTGCAATTGTTTTAATTGAGAGCAAGGTTGAAGAATTTTATATTAGATCTGAAGAAATAAAACTTTAGTTTAATAAGTAAGACTAAAATTTAGGGAGAGGGGATTTGTTTATATTGAACAGAAGCAAAATACCTCCCTCATTACTTGACATAATTCAAAACAGAAAACCATGACGAGAAAATTTCCTCCTGAAAAGAAGTGGTCAACTCCAAATATTTCAGGTCTTGTTTCACTACTCAGGGGAGGGAACTTTGGAGGAGGTTCAGGTCAGACATCAGGAAAGATTTCTTCACAGAAAGGATTGTTAAGCATTGGAATGGAGTGCAGGGAGGGGTAGAGTCACCATCCCTGGGGTTGTTCAAGAAAAGACTTGACATGGACTTTAGTGCCTGTGAGACACTGGTTTAGTATTACTGTATTATTGTGTTGGAACTGATTGTGTGTGTGTGGGAAGGGCACCTGAAACTCACATGGCAGGCCTACAGCCTCATGGAGGCCACATGGCAGCTCCAGAAGGTAGGGCTCATGGAGCCCACAGGGAGAAGCTATCAGTCAAAAGGGCAGCCTGGGGGGCTGCCCACACCACACCCCCAGGAGCGCCCAACTCAGCCTCTGATTGACTGCACCACCGCTCACTCCCTCCTGGAAGCACTGAATGGTCAGTGCCAAACATCCTGCCTGGGAGGGGTGGCCAGAAACACATAAATACAGGAACACATGGGCTCATTTTACTCTTGCTCTCCTGGGACCTGCCATGACCATGAGAAGGTGGACCTCATAGAACTCTTCAGTGGTAGCTGTTTAACCTAGTTTTCTCTTATTCTCCTCTCTTCTTACTCTCTTTTCTCTTGTTCTCTTTCTTTCATCCTGTTTCTTCTCTTAATCTCTCTCTTTCTTTACTCTTTTCTTTCCTTAATATTTTGAGTAACTTTAAACCAGTGGGTTGGATTCTGCTAAGTTGTGTGGGTTGGCATGTGCTGGGTAAGTGCTTTGTGGAATGCTCTGACTTGGTTGTATTTTATCCTTTTAAACTTTTGCTAAGATTCCTTATTTTCTCCGTAAGTTAAAAGTATCTCCTAGGAAAAACGTGTCAGCATTTTGTCTTTATGCAACCTCAAGGTATATAAGAACCAGTGGCTCTGTAAAATTTCGACTGACGAAACTTTGGAGTCTTAAATACATTTTTAGAAGTAAAATGCCTGGTGAGCATGTGGCTTGGACACCGGGTCTTACAGTGCCATGGTCTGGTTGACAAGGTAGTGATTGGTCAAAGGTTGGACCCAACGATCTTAGAAGTCTTTTCCCACCTAAATGATTCTGTGATTCTGTGATTTAGGACTACTTTCAAAAATTAAATGCTTAAGCGTTGCTAACATGAACATTTAGAATGTGAGAAAATAGAAGAGTTTCAGATAAAAGTTTTTGCTGAGTGCAGCATAATTACCTCCAAACTCCCAGTAATAAAACTGAGATTGACTGGAGAGGAAAGTTAGATTCAAACTGTGTCCTTTTGAATGCATATTTAGCTGTTTACTGTACTGAATATTTATGCTTTATAGAGAAAAAAGATAGCTGTCATCATTATTTTTAGTTCCATTTTCTGTATTGTTGACTTTGGCTTTTCATGTGGGCAGTTCATTTTGATTAGGAATAATTTTATTCACATACATTTTGTGAGTAATTTCAGCTTATTTTTGTCTGGTGAGCTAGAAGTGTTTCCATATTTTACAAGAAGTGTTAACATCTGAGGATACTGCCCTTTTGTTATCTATAGCTTGGCAATGGTTAAGAAATATCTATCATCATCGAAGTAATAAAAATATACTTATTCTTACAAAACTGTCATTTTGGAAGTGATGGGACTGCTATTTCTGCAGTTAAGCAGAAGCTATATTTTGTGCAACTAGTCTTCAACATTTGATCTATTCAGAGAAGGAGCGAGATAAGATGAGTTTTAAAGTATTATAAATAAAGTTTACAGCATAAAGATTAGCTGTTTCATACTGTAAAGTATGGAAAAAAATGTATATTTTTCTGCCCACCTGTGTTATATTGTGTTTTGCTTAGTGTATTAAGAGACTAAGGTGGAAAAAGGGAAATTAAGTGTACATTACATGTCGAACACAAGCTCAGCTCTTTGTTTGTTTCCAAATGACCTCTTTTTTGAAATGTGGAGATGGAAGTCTGTGCTTCTTGAGATTGACATAATTTAACAGGTTCATTATTGAAAATATTATACTATTTGAAAGTAGCTAAATGTTTGCTTGACATAAATAGCTAGAAATGTTAGGCCACAAGTTGAAATTTATTTGAACTATATGGATCATAGTGAAACCTGGAGTTAACAATGTGATAATAGTTAGAATAGAAAAAGCTGTAGCTTAAATGCTGCTTAAAAATTAATAGCTAGAGAGAACAGCCCATGGATTGAGCTGTATGAACTGTAACAATTGTATTGTAACAATTGTATTATAACATGTACTACAGATCTGATGGAAACCTCCACTGAAACAAACCTAAGAGGATGTGAAGATGATCATTTGGCAACCAAGTATCAAAACAGCAAACCAATGAAGGGCAAGAAGACCTCAGACCCTAATATTGTCATTGGTCCAGACTTGCATGAGGGATGGAGATTTTAAATTGTAAGAGTATAGTTGCCCAGGAATTTCTTTGGTCAGAGTCCTCCTTTTGAGGCACCTAGCTTGAGCTACCAGATAAAATTGATCTGCGCCAATAAATCTATCTGGTGGCGGTGAGATCCTTGTGTCAGAAATTTCTATAACAATCATAATGGTGAATATGAGAAACCATGGACATGCTGGGCATACTATGACAGGCTTGATTACCATTTTATCATACCCCACTTACATTTACAGTGATGTAAATCTAGTCTAGTGTCATTCCTAGAAGAATACATTGCTAGATGTCATCGCCATCTGCAGGCATTCTATAACGGCAATACTAGTATTTGAGATTTACAGCATTTCTCCAGCAATCTGATAAGACCATACTAAAGTGTCAAGTAATTACAAACAAGTGATGACTCAGTTCCTGCATTTCAGCACTGGCTGTTGGCAATTAAAACCATCAAAATAAAGTGGGCTTCGGGCTAGTTTCCAGCCCACCCGGGATTCCCAGAAGTCCTTGGGTGTGATGTTACCTTTGCGAGTTGAATGTGAAATACACTGTAGAATCTTACTTTTTAATATACATTATACTTTTACAGTTATCACCATAACACACTAAAACAAGGAAAGCTAAAGCAAGATTTTACAATAAGGTTGTCTTTATTCATTTATGAAGTAGACACACAGGCAGTAATATCCAGAAAGAAACAGGTGAATTTGAGCCATTGAAACTTCTTCAGATAGTATAATGTGTAGTTGAAGTACTTATTCTTTTTGCTTTTATTATTATTTTGGAAAGTGTTAAAATTTGACAGGTGTTTCCATTGTGAAAGTCCATAATGAACCGTTTCTTTAGTATTTTTTGTTATAAAAATCTTTTTTCTCTCAAGCAAGTTGAGGTACTTCGAATTCTTGGAGGAAATTTTTCTCAGAGGAGTACTACGTAAGGAAGAAAAAGTCAGACAGCCGAAGAGGACAAATAAAGTCTAGCAAGCAAGATAAAAAAAATAACATTTTTGCCTTTCAAAATTAGAAAGTGCTGACTGAAGCCATATTTTTCTTATCAAGAAATATTATATGGGCATTATCTATGTGTGTGTTCATGATCTATAATGAAAATGTTTTTAGTTGGGGAAAAAAACCCAGAAAAATATTAATGGAATTAATTCTTTGGGAAAGCATTTACATTTTCAACATTCAAAGAGTGCTAGAAAAGCAAATTAATAAGCTATTTATTATTACATACTAGTAGCAGTACAAGAAAATAAATGAATGCTAACCTGTATGGATCATAAGGCAAGAATGCCCATCTTTGTTAACAGTCTGACTGAGGACTAAAAGGACACAAGAATAAATTTCAAAGCGACATACCCCAAATCAAAATCTAATGATTTTATTTGTATTTAAAGAAAACCAGATAGGAACACTTGTACTTTTGTATGGTTTTGGCAGGTTGCTTTCTTCTTTGAAAAACTCTCCTAAGAAGCAAATATTTCTCCCCTTACCTAAAACAATCCCCTCTTGCTGACTAGCCTTGCAACATCAGAAAACAGAAGGCAGTTCTTCTAAACACAAGAAGTCAGAGCATAAAGGTACTGAGCCTTAGTTGGTGAAGAAGAATCAGAATTGAAAACCAAGTTACAGTCCAATTGAGACAGACTGTAGTTTAGAAGCTCTGGGAGACTCCATATGGACTCTTTGCAAGGCATATGTGTGTGTAGAATCACTAGATTATATTTTCCCAAACAATAATAAAACAAGATATTATTTAGGAAGATGTTCTAAAGATTTGTAAAATGTTGTTATATGCCATTTAGTAGTGAATGGCAAAGTTACTACCTTTATAGCATTTAAATTTATTTTCAGAATCACAGAGTGGTTGAATTTAGAAGGAACCTCTGGATATGGTCTGGTTCAATCCCCCTGTTCAAGTAGCGTCACCCAGAGTAGGTTAGACAGGACCATGTTTAGATGGCTCTTGAGTATCTCCAAGGAGACTCCACAACCTCCCTAGCCAACCTGTGCCAGTTCTTGGCTACCCTCACAGTGAAAAAGTGGATTGTGCATAAAAATGCCTCTATTCTAACTTCTGTTATCCTTACTGCCACAGCAGAACTTTCAAGGTATTATGGTTAGGTCTGAGAAAGCTACTCCAATGATAAGTAAACAAAAACATATGACAAAAAAATATAAATTATTACATTATTTAATGCAGTTGCTCCTTTGTTGGAGAAACAGACCTTAAATTATTTATGATAATACTTCACAAGATATTAATAAATGCAAGATGGTATACTTTATGCAAATTATGAAGCCATAATCATATGCAGCCTCTTCCCAGCACCGTGCAATTAAATTATTACAGAGGATGATATTGTCTAGTGATGATAGGGGGCCATAGAGGATGATATTGTGCAAGAATTGTGCTTATAGGTAAATGAAAGAGAAAAAGAGAAGCTGTTTAAAATTTAATTTTCAAAGACTTAATAGATCAAACATTCTTTACTACTTCATGGACTAAATAGAAATTCTACGAAATCATAACATATACAAATAAGGATCATGTATCTTAAAAACATGTCTTAAAACTTCATTTTAATTTAAATTTCATACCATATGTTTGAGCAGTTTCAGTCAAGATGATTTTTTTTTAATAATATTGATTAATTTTAAATTTTTCTAACTTTAGTAAAATATTTGGTCTTATCTTAAAAACATGGTGGCTGATAGCACTGCAGTTCAGGCACTAAAGCAGAGCTACCTCTAAAAGACATACTTACTGTAATGAAGGCTGGTAACTTTTTAATATGCTCATTCTTCTCTGAACAACTTTTAGTGCTGAAATAATTTATTCAGTTTTAAGAAGTCTATTTATGTTCACAAATACACAGCTTAAAGACAGTTACCTTGAAAGAAGTGACATAATTTGCAATTTTTCAGATTTTCCCTCTGAAAACAGGCACCTCTTTTCCTTAAATGTCTGTATAGGTTTTCAGTAAATATCCACCCGCTATTTATTATTATGGGAACACTCAGAATACAAAATATTTTAGACAGAATTTCAGATGTGTACACAACATACATTCATCCAATAAACTTAAAACTGAGTTGAACTCACCTAAATCTTTATACATTAGCAATTGAACCCATTATTAAATCAGAGAAATAAACAATGAATTACAAAACCCTGAACCTTAATACTTGGCAGAACCAATTTGTAGTTTTTTTTTTAAAGATACGTACGTAGACAAATGAAAGGCAAGAAATAAAAAAAAAAAAAACAACCAAAAAGGAACAGCATAAAGAACTCATAGCCTACGGAAAAAGAGTACTTGAAGGAATAGGAGTAACTGTTTCATTTAGTTGTGTCAGAGTCTATATGTGGGAGTTTAGAATAATTGCTAAAGGTATGGTGGAAATAGAATGAGGACAAGACAGATACTGTGTTAAGATGAACTTGGGAGTCATGGAAAATGGGTTTTGCTGTGGACAAAAGGATTTAGTCGAGACACGGCTTAAAGGTGCATAAACTGCCCAAAAAATACACATATCCATGCGTGGGATCAACCGTCCCAGGGTTGCAGTCATTCAACCCAGCTGCAGCCATAGATTTTTAGTCTGTGTAAGGCTCATGCAATATTCACATCAGAAGACAACTAAGACAAATGCTTCAAAATCTAGTACTAACTTCTCATCTCCAGCTTTCCATTGAAATAGGGAATGTTGAATACGGGGAAGAAAAAAGTAATTTTGAGAAATGAATTATGTGAGTGTAAAGCAGAGTTAAGAAAATACGTTCCAGCATAAAGTCAATGCCAATTAAATTAATCCTTGACTTCTTAAGATGTTTGATCCTTTTTCTATTCCATGAAGCTGAGGGCTTTTCCTTCTCTCTGACACTAAGATGAATACCCGTGAAGTTTTGAAGTTTCTTCATATTTTCAATTGATTTTTTTTGTTTTCTTCTGCACTTCACTTTAGCAGAAGAAAAGAAATATTATGTTTCATAAGCTCTGTACAAAATGATGGTTACATTTATTTGGTCTTCCAGTTAGATGCTTTAGATGCCTAATCATTTTACTACACCTCTAAAGATAAATGATATGTTTAGAAATCAAGCTGCAGATGTATTTATGTGAATGCCACATCATTCATTTTTCTTGGAAGACTATCAGTCACTGAGGTAAAGTGAAGCTGAAAAATTCTGCAGTGCACTAGGTATGCTTTCATGAGAACTTACAGAAAATGTCATAATGCCTTACCAAGTGCAGTTAGAAAATGAATCAATAACAAACAAGTCAGCATTCTGTTTTCAGCACAGAGTATATGATTCAACACAATATTATTCTAAAATCTAAGTAAAATTTAACTGCCAGAAAATTATATAAAAATAACATTCTCTGTACTAGTAAGGAGAATAAATGTATTTCCTTAATGAACGTAGAATTCATTATCTTCTTGTTTTATCTTTAAGAATTTATTTTAAATTCTTAATAAATTAACTGGTTTTTATACAGAGGTTTTATTCTTCTAAATTCCATCTGCACAAGATGGTTGAGCAGACACATTTCTGTCCAGATACAAAAATTAGGATGGGCATTAGGGAAGAAAACAGTTTTGACTTGCAATCAATTTGCTAGTGGCTTATTTAAGTTATCAAAAAGCAGTTAGGCTATGGTTACCAGCGAATTCTTGGCCCACAACAAATGCAAAATACTATATACTCAATTTAATTTCCTTTCCTTCAGAAACTAGAAATACAGCTCTTTCACAGAAGTATAAAGTTTGGGGGAAAAAAAGCCATGAGAAGCCTCTGCAGTTAAATATCAAATTTAATATAAAATATAATCCTGTTCTAAAAATGTCAACATTATTTTTAGGTAATGAAAACCTAAAACAGAGAGAAAGAGAGATTAGTGGGAAAGTTTTCCTTGCTTGTGATGAATACTGAACTCTGATTTTTTAAAAAATAAGGAAATTTACAGACTGTGGAAGAGAGTTCTCACCCTATGCATGTTGATGCCCTCATCTGTACAATCCTTAAGGAAGGAGTACATTTATGTTTACTGCTAAAGGTAGGTCACAGTATCAAGAACTGCAAATTCCTTTTTCTTAGTTCGTCCTCTCTTGTGTTGAACTGACGTGCTCTGAAGACTAAACTTTCTATCTCCAATCAAAAGATTAAAAATGCACACTAAATTCAAAATGCACATACATATGAAATATTTTTCTTTTAGTATGCTATCATTTGGTAATATAGACTATACATATGATGTCTCATTTTTCCATGTGTGGTGACAGAAATATTTTTCTCTTAAGGTCAAAGAAAAGGAAGTATACACAGGTTACAATAATACACAAAAAAGTGAAATAAATGTCTGGATAAGCCACTTTAGCTATTTGAATATACTGAGTATAGAATATAGAGAATAACTAATTAATATAGTATTAAAATAACATTTATACTTGTTTACTATATTATTCCACTCCACATCGTTGCTTGAAAACTATTCTTAATAATGTCAGGAATAGTTAGTATTTTTGTCTGTAATTTCCTTTTGCCTGGTACATTATGATGATTTCTCACCAATACCTAGTACTTTCAGTTCTGCATGCAATATGAAACTAATTCTCAGTAGAGAGTATGTATTTATGAGAATATTAAGATGTAAGGCTGACTGGATTATTCATTGCAAACGACTTTCCTGACCAGTGATTCTCATCCTATTAATACAGTTGTTACGAGCAGATTTTGCCAAATTGCTTTTTTGAAAAGGATGCCAGCTGGTATATAGTTTAAGAATTATTCCTTCTGCTGTTTTTTCTAGTTTAATGTAAAACAAAGTACATTAAACCGATGAACTGAAATCAGATTTTTTTCACTGATATCACTGTGATTTGGATTAGCCTACATTCTCATTAGTCCAGCTTACCAAATACTTTTACCTGTTGAATTGTCCTTCAAACTTTTTCTCAAAAGATAGGTTGAACCATGGGATTCAACAGTTAACAAGGAAGCTTGTTATTTGCAGTTTTGGGTTGTTCCAGTACAAAAAAGACATTGACATATTGTAGAAACTTCAGTGGAAGCCACCGAGAGAGTTGGAGGGTGGAGGACTTGCACTGCAAGGAGATGCTTATGGAGCAAGTCTTGCTCAGACTGCAAAAGACATAGCTTTGGGAGGGAATTGTAAAGCTGTCTGACAATACAAGATGGTGCCAGACTCTCAGAGGTGTGTAGCAACTAGACAAGAAAGAAGAGACACAAGTGGCAAAACTGGAAATTTATACTATCTAAGTGGATTTTTTTTTCACTCTAGCAATAATCAGACACTGTGGCAGCTTGTTGGTAGGGGCTCTGGAATCCCATTCTCCAACACTGAAGTGTACAGGAGGACCTTGAACATCTTGTTCTGGGTTGCTCCTGGTTCCAGAGAATGACTGAACTACACAACTTCTAAAAGTCCCTTCTTATCTAATTTACTCTGTTTTTAATGTAATCCTTTCACCATCAGGAAATAGCTTAAAAAGTGCAGTTAAATATATTTTTTTTTTATTTTATTGATTTAGTTTTGCTACCTGTAATTGTGCATTACTTAACACCCACAGAAACACTTTCAAGTAGGAATGTTGGCACCAGAGTTATGAAGATAGTTGTAACTACTTTAGTATCTGTTATGGCATCTGTGGATTTATAGAACATCTAGAAAAATACATTATCTCTGTTGCTATGTAGGAAGATATGTAAGGTATAATGATATTTCTTTGGAGACTAAACCTAATTTATTAGGAAAAAAAGTACCAGTTTTTCAGCACCTTTTTTCATTCTGAAGTGCTTTTCTCCACCACTTAGTCCAACAGACATGTGACAAAATGTGCAGGGAAGGAAGACTAAATCACAGAAAACCTTGACCTATAAACTTGGAGGAATTTTAATATACTTAATCTTTTAAGTTCTCCTCCTTGAGAGATAGTATTCTTTCTTAAGTGACACATGGTACAAAGTTCAATTTAGTTATATACTCTTTCATTGGTATTTTTGCATTAGAGCTTTGAAAATTAATTTATGGTTATTTTGTAAAAAAAATCCAAATATCACTCCTATTACCATCATATGTTACATTTGTGCTCTCTATTGAGAAAAAAAAAACAAACCTGCAAAAATTATGATTAAATTTATTTTCTCTTAAAGAAAATGCTTTAGCACTTATTTTCTTCCTTTATTTACTGATGAGGAAGATCCTTATCAGTCTTTTTTTTCAGTGCACTGTAGTGTACATACAGCGAAAGTCTTAGTGATTAAGCACATAAATATATTTTTTTAATTAAATATAAATAAATATTTTAAAGATGAGGTAGCCAAAGAGCTAGCAGCTTTAAGTGAAAGTCTAAAAAAACAGTATAACCGTTGCACCTGAAATTATGGCTTGACAAATTAGAACATACCATTCCTTTACATCTTTAATTTTTCAGTGTTTCAAGATATTTAAGGGTTTTGGCTAATGCTAACATAATTATAATTATAAATGTTGATATTTTAAACATTTTGATTTAAGATAGTCAGTGATGTGATTCTTGGAGTGGTCCTCTACAGGGCCAGGAGTTGCACTTTGGTGATCCTTGTGGGTCCCTGCCAGATATGGAGATTCTATGATTCTAAATATGTATTCACAAGCAGGGTGAATAAGCGTGTCAACACTGAAATCAGGGGAA
>NW_016690184.1:1695157-1745424 GCF_001604755.1 Lepidothrix coronata
ACTGAGAACACAGCTGCGCTGGGCAGGGCACGTCTCCAGGATGAAGGACCACCGCCTCCCTAAGATCTTGCTTTGTGGTGAACTTGCCACTGGCTGCCGCAAGAGAGGAGCCCCGAAGAGACGATAGAAGGACTCCCTGAAACAACATCTCAGCCTTGGTCATATTGATCATCATAACTGGTCTACTCTGGCCTCCAATCAGGAAGTCTGGAGACACACCATCTATAACACAGCTGATGCCTTTGAGAAAGCACACAGGATCACTCTCAAGGAGAAAAGACAATGCAGAAAGAATCGTGCCTTGCAGAATATGTCTCCTAAGGAGTCTTTCTGCAACCGAATCTTTTGCAACCAGATGTGTCTATCTCGTATTGGCCTTTTTAGTCACCAACGCGCTTGCAACAAATGTGGGTAGAGCCCTTCCCAAATCTTCATTCGCGAAGCCTAGCCATGATGATGATGATGATGATGATGATGATGATGATGATGATGATGATGATGATGACAGGTCCATACAAAACATCTTTCTTTTACTGATAGTCTATTGTGAGGTTTGGAGTTGTTTTTTATTTATTTTTGAAACACTTTTTTCACCGAGAGATTTATAGAAGTACTACGGATGATAGTGTTTTTGATTAAAATTTAGATATTCATGCAGACAATTCTTTGAGGAATGTCATAATCAAATGCAATTTTCCTTGAAACAACTATATAGATTAGATACAGTATCAGTGTATTGCAAATTCTTTTCAACTCATCTCCTTTTTATTTAACATTATTAATTCTTTCAATGTGGTGAGAACTAGCCATATCTTTAAAGTAATTTGATTATTTTATGCTTAAAACAGTCCTGTTCCTTATTAGTACTTTTAAACTCTTTCTTGAACCTAGAATAGAGAGTGGCTAAATGATTTTATCATTAATATTTAAGGCAGACTAAATGGAAAGAGGTGCTTATAAAGTCCAGACATCTTTGTCACTGATATAATAGTGCAAAGAGACAATTTTCTTCATAAGAACAGGAAGATAGTTCTGTCTGTTCCATGTTGGATCATTTATCTCTGTTACATTGATGAATTCCTTTTAGTGACAATACTTTTTCTGAATAATGGAAAGCTGCATAAGATAGCCTGATGTTCAAGATGGAATACTTAAATTTTTTCCCACTTACAGGAAAGCTTATTTTTAAGATTCATTATTTGGCTAATCTATCTCATTTTTCTCTGTTTCTTTCTCTTTCTCTGTACATTCTGGCTCTTTCACCATTTTGTTAAACAACAGCTCTCCTCACCCTCATCAATTAATATTTTTACCTATGTTATCAGAAATTCTTGAGAAACTGGTATTCTTCTATAGCTTTGATACACATTATTTTGTCAGCGATACCAAGTTTAATAGTACACAGCAGAATTTGATGACTTTTTGTTCTTGAAGAAGTTAACACTTCAGCAGAAGTGCTAACCATTTGATTTAATGAGATGATAAATAGATTTATATAGTCAACGAGTGTTTAATTCTAGAAGACACAATTGGGTTACTTAATTTGACTTGCTGATTAACGTAAAGTGTAGAATTGGACACTTTTAGTCCTGTGTTAAACACACTGGTTTATGTGTAACTGAAGCATTTTCAAAGAAGGATGTCTATTCATAAATTAAAGGTGTCAAGAGATATATAATTGGCTAAATTTGAGGAAATGCTAAATTAGCAACTCAATTAAACTTTGCTTCTAAGTGAATTTGCCTTTTACTTTGTTATGTTTTTCTCTTATGGACTAAAGATCCTTGTAGTACTCAGATTTGTCAGTACTACTGAAGTTATTTTTTCATATACCAAATTGTTTGAATTGCTAAAACTGGAGACGTAGACTAAAGCAGACCTGATTATGACATTAGGATAAAAATCCACAAGTGACTACACCTCTCTATTTCCACTAATGTGCCTCTTATATTCATAGTAAAAAAAAAATCATATTTGGTAGTTTTTAAAATCTATAATATGCTTACTGGTACGGATGCTCAGCTTTGTAAACCTTGTAGCATTTTTCTGTGTAGATTTACACACTCTTAGCCTGCTCAGTAACGACAGCAAGAGACTTCCTTGTCTGATATGGCAGTTCTACTCCTCCCCTTAACTAAATTTTACATAATTTTAATTAAAATAATTAATCATCAAAAAGAAAAATTTGTTAATGTATATAAAAGGGACAACCATAACTGAAGAGTTGAATATGAAAGAGAAAGGTATTCACAGAGAGAGAGAAAGAAGATGGAAGAAAGGGTGATTTACAGATGTTTATATTCTTCCTGTAGTGTTGAATAAATGGTGTTGCTAGTGGGATTGAAATGTCCAAACTGAAACATTTCACAAATCTTTGAATGAATCACAGTCAGCAGCAACTGTCTAACTAAATGAAATCATTTGTAGAAAACCAGTGACAAGGTTTATTTTGGAAATAAAAAAAAATACAGTCAACCCAACCGTCTTAAACTGAATATACTTTTTATAGGATGACCACCACGTTTTCTGTTGTAAATTGAAATAATTCTTCAAAATAAAAAATTGTACTTTTTTCTGAATTTATTTTATCAAATACACAGGGATCATAAAGCTCTGTTTACTGCAACCAGTTGATTTTGTCTTGTTTCTGTAATAAAAAATGTATGTAGTTCATATAGAATGTGATTTCTTAATAGAATGACATCCTCAAACAAAGATGAACAGAACAATGTTCTGTTAAAACCTGGATTTAACAAACTATAGCTAAAATATGGCTCTCACTTTATGCTATTAGAGAATATTCATGGGATCAACAGGACAATTCAGATTCTGAGAGGCATGTGCTCTACCAAATGTGATCCTAAGAGCTCTTTTGCGCTGAGTAATTTTGTTTTCATGTAATTGATGTTCTCACTCGCTGCTGACACTTGATGAGAAAGGAATTTGAACATGCCATTGACTGTATGCAACCTGCTGAGCAACCTTTAACCAGACTGACTGAGTAGTGTCAGCTTGAGCTTGATAGGCTTCCTAGGGTATACTAACCTCTAGGAAACTGAGCATCAGAGGCATTTTAGATAACATACCAACTAAATTCTATGTTTTCCCTGTTTAGGAAGATAAATGTGTTCCTGATATTTGTCAATCATCATTGCACAAAGATAAAATTTTCTCTTGTGGAATGGTTGCATGAATTGCTTTGAAGAGTAATTTTTTTCTTAAGCAGTTAATCAAAGATTCAGATAAACACCTAGAAAGCTGTCATTACAGTTTCAGTGTAATTACAGATAGATGTTCAAAATTCTCTCCTGGCCTCATCTTTCCTTCTCATCTCTGGATAAAATCCACTTATAGCCTGAGACTTTAAACCCGAGTGTTTTTCTTCTCCTTCAACCTAATTTATTTAGAAAAACCAGTTCTCTGAGAATTATATTTTAACATAGAGTGTTTTAAAAGCCTATTCAGTGGATAGTATAAGATAATCTCTACCCTTTTTCTAGTTTGTAAAATTGCTGGTGATTTATGCAATTTAGGGGAAAGTAAGATATATGATGACACAGTGGTAGTTGCATCCTCTTAGTTTTCAAAAATAGTTCAAAAATTTTACTCACATATTAAAATACATACAAACCCAGTGACGGCTAAAACAATCTTATGAGATTATTCAGAGTGTAACTCAGGCAAGGGCAAACTGGAGGTACAAAAACAAAACTTGAATGTTTTACCTTGTGAACAAGTGACAAATTATTCTACAGCAAATCAATATATTTTGATTTTGATAAGGTTTGTGCATGGCATAGCCCATACATACGGTAGCACTGTACCCTGATTCCTGAATTGGTCATGCCTTCATGCTCATTTGTATGAAGAGTCTACTGTACTGTTTGTCCCAAACTTAATTTTCCTGTTCCTGTACCCTACAGCAAATAGTCCCCTCATTCCTTTCTCAAAGAGACTGAATTGAGTGCAGGAGAATTACAGTTGATTTAGCTTTTTAAGCTGCAAAATGCTGCTCTCTTCACCAGAAAGAAAGGGAATTATAGCTATAATAATTTTTTTTCTTCACCTGTCCTTTTTTCCTGGGTGAGGTCTTTGACTATATATATATATATGATTCAATTTGCTTGAGTACCATGAGAACAAAGAGCTGTACTTGGATAGTATGTATTTTATGTGCAGGTCATGCTAGTTACATACATGCACAGAGGCTATAAATGATTTCATAGCATTAATACACTATATGCTATGTATAGGATATGCATAAATCATTAAAAAATGCACTTCCTCCATCCAAAAGTGACTCCTCTGTTTGCAAGAATTATGTTCTAAATCCTAACAGAAAAAAAAATGCAAAATGGTTGTTGTTGTTGTTTTGGAGGTTTTTTTCTGAAATTTTTTTATTGTTTTCCAGTTGAACCATCATTCGACAGCTCTGCCATCACTGACAGGCATTTTGCTTGTCAGTCTCAACGAATTAAATACACTGTCTCTGTTTGCCAATGTACATTTACGAAAGGTCAGTATAGAAAACTATATCAATTCCTTATATGTTCCTTCTAGGATTGCCATAATAAAAAAAAATATCAATTCACTGATATCTTCTGCTCAATAATCATATTTTAAAATAATTTTATGATATACTTCTTCAATCTGCTGCAGTTCTTACTGCATAATTTTGACAGAATCATTTGGAAAATCAATGCCTCAGAGCTGCATTTGGATTTACTGCTGAATCCAATTACAGTGTATTATCATAAAAAGCATCAAAGTGAAGTTTATTGATGGTGCTTGTTTAGTGAACATGCAACTGTTAACTCTAAATATAAATATTTTAGTGGTGTGATTTCTCACCATAACAAAAGAGCAAAGAGAAATGAACTCTGTAATCTGGCACAACATCATCTTACTTTCAGATATAAACAAAGACTTTAGAAGGAAGCACTTTACTATACAGAGGTCTGCTCTTACCTGACTACATTCCCAGGCAGAAGTACAAGCCTTAAAATGGTGTTATCACTGGTTTTTTCTTATTACTGTTATTGATGTTACCTAAACAAGAGACATCCAATATATGCTATTGTGTATATCACTGAAAATTTACTATTTATTTATAAGTTCAAGAGCACTTAAAGCAATGTAATTTTCCTGTCCAGCATCCCAGATGAGACTGATATGTTTCTCCCTCAGACAGCCATTAACTTAATTGCTATTCCAAATTAAAAACTGGCATATAAAAATCAGTCATTTTGTACATTAAGAAATTAGGCTCTATTTTTTAATCTGTTAAAATTTTAACATTATAAAATAAATACTTATACATTTATCGTTTTAACTAGTACACATTTTCAGTGATCTCTTTATCACTTTGCATGATGTAAAGATTGAAATACAAAGCGCTTACTGCATTCTGTAGGCATGATAAAGTGTAGAATACCAGAGAGGGTACAGAAAAGGAATCTCGCATATCACGATAGATACACATCTTGGGTTCCATCTGTTTTTAGCACATAGAAATAAGATGTGATGCTGAAGATTCCTTACATTATGAGAAACCTGTGCTTCAGGAATTTGTGTCATTAGAATTTTAGCCAAAGAACACCACTGGAAATTTTCACAATACATCAGTTAATGCATAGCAATTCAGGTACCAAAAAACTGTGGCTGTGACTGATTTTGCAAGTGATTAAATGACAGTTTTGATAAATTCAGCAGTGCCTTAGTAATGCCCAGAACATATGATGATGTGAGCTTTAGAACCAATTTTGTCTGACTTATAATGATGAAGACAGACATCGTCCCAATAGCTTGTATATTAACATTGTTCAGGACATTGTGATAACAAAGTCTCAGGGAGGACATATTGAGTTTAAAACACAGATGTTATCTGTTAGTGCTACTTCAGTAACAAATATATTTACTATTCATCCTTGCTGAAGCATTTTCAGAACTGAACATGCCAATCATAAACTCCATAGAGCAGAAATAAGCATATATCATATGGTCCTGGACCAAACCTTGCCACACCACATAATAAGAGGTCATATCTGAGAACTATCTGTCTACAAGCACCAGTTTCAAAAAGGTTTTTGGGTGACTTAATATTTGGCTTTCTTCAGTAGCTTAAAAAACCCCTATGTCTGGCAGTGGTTTTTTGCAAACCAAATATCACAGGAGTGTTTCAATAAACAACTTCCCCAAACCCAGAAGTGTTCAAGGATGAGTTGGATGTGGATTTGAGCAACCTGGTGTAGTGGAAGGTGCACCTGCCCATGGCAGTGGGGTTGCAATTGGAATATTTTCTTTTGAAGTGAGCAGTGTACCGTTAACAAATTTATCTAAAAGATGTACACAGGTTGCAGTGCACTCAAATTTAAAAAAGAAATTAATAACTACAATACTGCATCCTCTTCACTGCCAAATGCAACAAAAATTGCTACGTATAAAGAAGCACCCCATCCCATACATTCTTTCAAACTGCTCAGATGCAGAACTTCTACAGGACTGAAGTGGAGGTGTTTAGGCAAGAAGCATGCATAGCAGAAGGTAGCATTAAAGGCATAGCTCAGAGAGAGATGCTAACCAGTAAAACACATTTTCAATTGGTGAACTGTTTCTCTAGTCAGAGAGAGTTTAGAAAAACGTCATCCAAAATGTTCCAAGACAACTGTTCACACAATAATATACATACAAAAAGAGGGAACTTACACAAGGAGAAAGGCAAACGTCCTGAAATAGCCACTTACACTACACTACTCATTTGTGAAGTTTCAGAGTTCAGTGATATTCTCAGGACCACTCTAGCCAAGCTCTTCCTTCACTTTGCATTAGTCTTTGTAAAGCCTGTTCCACAGAATAGAGTCCAAACAGAAGGAAAAATGTTATGGTTCACTCCCAACCATTGTTTTTTATCATGTGGGCAAGTTCAATTATAAATTTTCCTTCTCTGAGTGCTCTCAAAAGCATGGTTGTATTTCCATCCAAGAGTGGTTCTACAATTTTCACAATAGATATTGTGAAATTTATTTTTAAGGTTTTTTCCAATCCAAACCTATGCTGCTCTATGATTCTATGATCTACGAACTTGAGTTAGGTAAAAAAGAAAGTAGTGGGAAAATTTAAATATTCTCTGAAAGATCCTTTTTTCTTTAGTTTGATGAATCTATGAATTGAACCACTGTAATTTATTTTGAATCATACACAAGAACTGATGCATTGCAAAATGAAAGAGTTAAAAGATATTCTGAAAACAATGGCAAATGAAAAGTACCCTATGATACACCAAAAAAAGGACCTAAATGGTTAACTGTTTATGTTATATTTCTCAGTTTTAAAAACTCAATTTACTTTAATTTAATCCCACAACACTTTGTGCATAATACTGTATTTTTCTTTATCTATTTATGTGTTTCTTATCTATTAAGAAACAAGCTTGATTGTTTTTTTAAAAGGGAAACCTGTAAATTTACGGGAGTCGTTACTTAGGAAAAATGTATTCAAGTCTCACTTGAACACATATTCAAACAGATATGGTAATGATACATTTAAATAAATAAACTGACAGTTTTATAATGTATGCCAATAAAATATGCCAATAAAGCATTAATTTATTTATCTAGGACTCTTACTTCTACTCTTTGCCTGTATACACCCAAGTGGTCCTTGGTTGCTCTTCCAATTTGAACCTGGTTCTTTTGCATGCATATTATTAGGAAATCGAAGTACATATAAATAAATAAAAAGTTTTACGCTGCAATATTTATGATATAGCAAAAAATTCCTCAGTATCTAAGCCATCATTTCAATTCTTTTAGGTACTGCTATCTTGGTATACATTCGAGAAGCTTTAGAAAAGAAATACAAATTGCTCAGGGTATGTGAAACTAGGTCAAAGACCAAGGCTCTGAGCTAACAAAGCATAATTATCAGTTTTTAATCCAAGGTCTGTTTATGTGTCATTTGGTCTGTGTTTGTACATAGGAATTACAAGCATGTAGCAAATTGTTGCTGTTATTGTCACTACTGTATTGTAGAAAGAGCTGCCAAATATTTTAGTATGCTGTTTCTCAGTAATTTGTATTTGACTGTTATTCTTCACCTAATGCTGCTGCATAAACCCTTGATGTAGTTCAAATGATGAGCTTTGGTGATTGAGACACATATACAGGCAAAAAGCAGAGTAGAATGAAATTGAAAAATAAGGCAGTTGATGCAAGTAGCAAAATTTTCAATGACCCTTTGTTTGTAAAATCTTAATTCTCAATGCCATTCTTAAGGCAAGACAAAGACAATATTCAGAGGTCTGCTAACATTATTTTAAAGTTCCAAAGATACCATGGTTTTACACAACCTGAGTAATCTATGATCAGTTTTTTTAAGTGTATATTGTCAAGGTTTATGAATGATATTCCCCAGTTTCGTGTTCTCACTGAAACACTCCTAAGAACAATTTACTGGAAACAACAGTGAGATAAGAAAATGAACGGTAACAGCAAGAATACTGAGTGTACAATAAATGAACAATTGGCACACAAGTGCTCACCCCTGACAATGCCTGACTGCTCCCTCAGCCATGCTACGCAATCCAGAAGGGACACTTCCTCCAATGCCGGAAAATGATGTGACGTTTTATAGAATAACCTCTGGGTCCTGGCCATGCCTCCTCCCAGTTACTGCAAAAATTACCCCCATTCTGTCAAGAACCAGGACATATATGAATATTGGAAAGAATTAGCTAACAGCTGTCCAAGGGGAAGTGAGAAAGAAAAGAATAGAAAGTCTTGCTTATGAATGGGAAGCAAAAGCAAAACAAGTCACTGAAATAGCAGCTTAGGTTAGCATATTCCAGTTATAAAATAAGAGGTTTATAAAGATTTGCCAAGTCTAGCATGTTCCTCACTCTGAAGAAGCAGAAATTTTTGGAATCCATCATTGTGACTATGACTCAAGTCCTCGATTCTGAGCAGAGTATACATAGCTCTAATGCAACAAAACTGACTGTGCGGACTGCTCCCTTGAATATGTTTACACTGTACTTTCCTATTTCCTTGCCTAAATGGATGAAAAAACCTGGCAAGAGAGTATACACACTGTTAGCTAACTGTGAAGGAGGTAGAAATGACTGAGGAACAACGACAGGTATGCATGTTAAAACTTTTATCAGGTAAAATATGTTTGCTATTTAAATGTCAACTTTTTTAAATATTACCTTTTGTTCTTCACAACTATGGTGGGTAGATCAAAAGATGATAATACTCTGACAAAATCCATATTTATTTATTAATTTTTATTACACTAAGTCAAACATTTGTAGAACAGCTTAGATGCCTTGCATGCTTTTCCTTCATATGTTCATTATTGTAAAGCCTGTGTTTTAAAATACACTGATGGGTAGAGAAATATCTGGATTCTGAAAACAGAAAGGACATGGGTGGGCAGACTCTCATGAAAGCGAAATTTTGTGCCTGTCATGGTTTAATCCCAGCTGTCACACAACCACTTGCTCACTCCCCCACCAGTGGAATGACAGAGGGAATCAGAAGGGTAAAAGTGAGAAAACTCGTTGATTGAGATGAAGACACTTTAATAGGTAAAGCAAAAGCCACACATACAAGCAAAGCCAAACAAGGAATTAATTTGCTGCATCCAGTTGGCAGGCAGGTGTTCAGCCATCTCCAGGAAAGCAAGGCTCCATCATGCATAACGGTGACTTGGAAAGACAAACACCATCACTCCATGCATATCCCCTTCCTTCTTCTAACCCCAGCTCTATATACTGAGCATAATATCATATATTGTGAATAATAGTAAGGAGTGAATAATGTGCTAGTTTTGGCAGGGGTAGAGTTAATTTTCTTCACAGTAGCTGCTATGGGCTTTGTTTTAGATTTGTGATGAAAACATTGTTGATAATATAGAGATGTTTTTGTTATTGCTGAGCAGTGTTTACACAGAAGCAAGGTCCTTTTTGTTTCTACTACTGCCTCCCCAGCAAGGAGGCTGGTGCTGCTAAAGGAGTTGGAAGGGAACAAAGTTGGGGTCAGCTGACCCCAACTGGCCAAAGGGATATCCCATATCTTATGGGGTCATGCTCACTGCATAAAGGTGGGGGGAAATGGAAGGGAGAGGCACTTGAAATGAGGGCATTTGTCTCCAAAAAAGTCTGTTATTTGTGAAGCCCTGCTTTCCTGAAGTTGGCTGAACACCTGCCTGTCCCTAGGAAAAAAATGAACAAATTTCTTGTTCTGGTTTGCTTGCGTGCACAGCTTTTGCTTTACCTATTAAGCTGTCTTTATCTCAACCCACCAGTTTTCCCATTTTTAGTCTTCTAATTCTCTCCCCATCCCACTGGTGTAGGAATGAGTGAGCAGCTACATGGTGTTAGTTGCCAGCTGAGATTAAACCATGACAGTGCCTAAATAAAAAGCTAGTTCAAGAAGATTTTTATGGATTTATTGTTTTTTTCTTTATATTGTTATTTTATCCTTTTTTAATGTATCCTGCCTACATAGCTGTCCTCCAAGAATGTGTAAAGGCACACACAACCACACAGTAACAGATGCCCTATGTGTTAAATCACCACTGATTTGACAAGAGCTGAACAAGCCAAAATAATAGAACTTGCAAGTAGAATGAAGAACATCAAATTATACACATTTTTTTTTAGTCTAAATTTGTATATCCACAGCAGAGACGAATATGAGGGTATCACCAGAGCCTGGCCATACATATTTTCATTCTTTTGTTTGTTTTAGTTATTTCTTGAAATGTTCCCTGGTTCCTCACAACATTATTCTCACTAATAAAGAATTAAAGTAAAAAGATAAACCTCAACTGAGGAAAGGTTAATACAGTGTATTTTTTCTAGGGTTGCAGTCCAATTAAGTATATTCTAATATAACCCTAATCTTGCAATGAATCATTTACCTGAGATAGTAAAGTAAAACCAGGTTGTCTATAAGGCCAATAAATGTTAAATCTTTAAAACCACATTAATACACTTGAATATAGAATACTTGTTTTATTTTATCCTTTACTTTGCGTAACACAAGAGAAAAACTTCCTACAGAAAAAGAAATTCTTTTTAAGTGAATACCATCAAACTAATAATTTGTCATTTCCTGCATTTTCACAATCTTGACCTTCTGAGTTATGTTGTTTGGACAATTTTTACTGTGACCCAAAAGACTTTACAGTTAGGACATATGTAACTTTAAAGACCAAAACAATTATCTATTGATGAACTCGCACAATAGATTACGATACTTATAAGGTCTCGTATGCTCACCACTCATGGTACGGCACCTAATAAGTCTCTGTTGTCCACTCACTCACCAAGCAGATGAATAAAGGTTGACTGCTGTTACTTTTAGATCTGTGCTGTTCCTTTTACTTTGCCAAGTTGTTATTTTCCAGTTCCCAGGGATTTTTTCCTTAGGATTTTATATCTTTTCATATCAGTGTTTTTCCTTCTAAATCCTTGACCTGCTAACTACCCAGTCTCAATGGTCTTCTCTTTGCCTGAAATTTTACCTTTCTTACCTTGAATGGCTTATGGTTTATGTACTTTCTGATAGCTCCTTCCCACTGCTTAGCAGTTTTCTCAGAAATCTAAGCCAAGGTTGCACATCTGTTCTCTATCAAAACCAGGCCTTATACCACAGCCAACTGAACCCCTGGGAGGAAGATTATATACAGGTTACACCTATCCTGGTTTATTTGACTGGGTCAGGGATCACCACAAGGTCCTGGAAGACAACAAACCCTGTTATTAAATTGCTGCCACACTTACTACAGTTTATTCAGGGCCAACTAGCACTCCCCATATAGTGCCTGGGCATGATTTGAGAGGTAGTATTATACCATTACTGTTAACATCACGTAGTTTTCTTGTGGCTTCCCAGTAGTGGGCAAGCTCCAATACCAGAGAGCAAATACAGGCATGTATAATTTATAAATGCAAATTTAGCCTATCATACTACCAATCTGGAGTCAGCAACAATGTGAAAAAGAAAAGGGGCATATAAACTAAAATCAGAATTAATATATTATCCATTATGTCAGCTATAGTATATATGTTTATGTTGTAATGAGACACTTTAGGGAGATTTGGGTAGTGAGAATACTTGATTGTCTGAAATAACTTGTCTCATTACAATTCAATACCAGAATCCACAAAGCTTTGAGAAAAAAATCAGTTTGCCAAATGAGGACAAGCTTATTTTAAACCACATATGATTTTTCCTGAACAAATATGCACGAACACGCGTGCATGAACGCATGAAACCGAATATGTTCCGGTGAAGGTTGCTAACACATTCCTCTCAAAATAACTTCGAAGAATTAACATAATGTGTAAATTAAAGCAGAAACATGTTACATTTTTATCACTCTGCAACCTGAAAGCAGCTTGGCTGATTTGCTTTGAACTTTCAAAATATTCCTCTTTTGTAGTTTCATACTAGACAAAAGAATTTACAGGCCAGACAGTATAGATTTAAACAATTAGAGAGGTGCTGAAAAGTAGGCCAACAAGTGGAATATTGGTTGAATCTTTAACTAGTCCCATTTTGTCAAGTTCTGCAGATTCATTCCATAGTCTGCAGAAACAAGGAATATTTAAGCTTCTTATGTAGGTTTGCTTAGCATCAACACAAAGCAAAATTGCAACATTCCTCTTGATTTGCAATGTATTATACTATTATACACACACACATCACTCACTCACCTCCCCCCAAAAATAATCTGCATTGTTAAAGTTGCAAGAGCTTGAAAAAAACAAAAGGAAAAAGAGAAAAAAACTGAAAAGAAAAAAAAAAAAGGGAAAACTGGTAATGCATGTCACTATGCAGTTTACAGAGAAGGGAACAGAAATAAGTTAAAGCCAAAGAGTAGAAATTCCATATGCCACGGATTGTTGAACACCTGTTTTTCTCCAACACCTTGGAATCTAATGGGATGGCAGTGTTAGAGTTGTGGTGGGGGAGCTCATGATGTTAAAATCACAAACTATATTTCATAAAAATTTTGTTTGTAAGGCTAGGACTGGCACATCATCCTATTATGAGACAAAAGAGCAGAATTGTTGAAGTTGCACAGCTTCGTGAAGGCCAGTTGCTTATTATCGTTGTTGGTCTTGTTATTGCTGTAGCTGTTGTTTTATGCATTTCCTTATTTTGATTCCAGGCATTTTTTCACTGGTTTCTTTATTCTGTTTTTGTACACAGCAATCAGTGATCTTGTTTCCTTATCTAGCCCTACAGGAGAGTTATGTTCTCTCACTCCGTCTGCCATCAGCCTCTCAGTACTCACCAGTACTCATCAGCCTCCCTCAGTACTCACCCTCCTGGAAGCACTTTTTGCATGAGGGATCCTGGCTGTTAGAACTTTCATCCTTTTTTTCTCTCTCCTGCACCAATGAATAGCCAAAAGCAGACCATAGGACCATAACTGCTAGCCATCTGCTTTCTCTGCAAACTAGAAAAAGCATCAAAAAGATTAGAAATTATTCACTCTGATTGTGTCTTGATTTGTTTAAAGCATTAACTCTGTGAACAAAGAAAAGGAAGCAGGGGAGAAATAGAGAACAAGAGATAGTTATTAGTTATCACTGCAATTTTCAACCACAAAAGAATCAGAAAACAGAAAGAAAAATTAAGTAATCTAAGCTAATTCTTTATAAGTTTTGCAAAAGGCTACTCTCTGTCAGCTGCTCTGATCAATGATATTATTAACATTATTTCACACACATATGTGCATGCATCTTTTAAAAGGTACAAAAGGTACCTATGAAAGGTACTAGCAGAGGATTTTGTTTTATTGTCATGGACACTTCATATCCAGAAAGTTTTACATTATCATGAACTATAAAGAGATGCATTAGAAGGTGAACATTTGCTCATAAGATGTCAATGACATATACATTGTTGGCTAACCTTCATGAGCAAAAATGCATGCTTGGTTGATACCTCAGCTACATCTGAACCACTTGTTTAGCTGTATTAGCAGTTAAAATTAGCCAAAGAACATTTTCTGCACTCAAAACCAACTTCAAACTATTGAAAATTATCCATCTGCAAAAAAAAAACTCCAATGGACCAAAGATGGAATTTGTCCAGCAAATTTAAAACTGTGGTAATATTTTGATTCAGATTTATTAATAGGGAATTTAAATGGAAAATTCAAGTATATTCTCTAAAAAAATACAGTAGTTGTGGACATGTTTTCTAGTTTTAAAAATTTTCTCAAAGAAAGCTGAACAAAGTGACAATTGAAAAACAGACTTGCAGAGAATGTCTCTATATGTTAAAATGAGAAAGTTTACTATTAATTTATCAAGTATTTTAGTCATAGATTTGTCAAATAATAAAGTATAAGGTCATAAGAAACTATTAGATCATCCAGTTTGTCCAGCACATCACAAGTCATTACATTTTGCTTCACTAATTCTATATCAAAACCACTAATTTTTCTGAAATATATTTTCTAGAGGAGTAACTTGCTTGTATCTGAAGTACTCAAGTATTTTAAATATCTTGCTATAAGTTTCATTTTTTCATCAGTCCATTTTAAGCCTTCAGCCATCTTGTTTCCTTCATTCTGGTAGAAAATGGATTACCCCTTTATTCTTCATTTCTCTGCTTGTGAAATATTACATCAAAAGCCAGTGTCTGAATTCAAAATGCACATCCCTATGAGTAAAACACTACCAGGGCATGAATCTGACCACAGCTGTGTGCTTATCCATTCCATTACTATTAGCATAGCCTCTCGAAGGCTTTCAGCTGAGCACAACTAACATTGTCTGATACAATGCCTGAGTATAGTCCAAGGATTAAAGACCATTGGGCAGAGGGTCAGTTCTAGGTCTCAATCTGTATGCAGCTACCCTATTTCTGAAGGGACAGTGGAACTGTATGATTCATGCTTTGCCAAGTTATAGGTACTATCAATAACCTCCTGGAAATGCACTTCTGTGGGTGTGATGTCAGGTTGTAGAAATGATGAGGAAAGATTAGAACTGGGTTTAAAATAGATAGGAAAATGAATTTGAAATGTTTTTATCAAAATTAAAGAATCACATTTTTCACTTGAATTGCACTCAGCATACATGAGATATTTTGTGGTTAATTTCCCTTCCATTTGAAATATGATTTACAAGGATATCTACAAACTATAGCACTTACATCTTGCTGATAGCCCAGCAGGACACCACTGTTTAGAAGACAAGACAACAATATTAGTAGTAAAGTATTCAGGAGAGAGAATGCTTTTGACTGAAGTCATGTTTAATGAGGCTATTAGTATACACAAAAGGGGTTCCAGAAGTAGCATGCAGAAGGACTATACACAAATTCAAGTTAGAAAATGTTAAAAAAAAAAAAAAAAAAACATGCAGAAGGACTATACACAAATTCAAGTTAGAAAATGTTAAAAAAAAAAAAAAAAACAACACATAAAAGAAAAGGTATGACTACATGAAAATAACTTTTGTCAAAGAATGAAAGGGTGAATTTCCAGCCACATAAATGCTGGCTCCAAACACAGGGCTAAATCTAAAAAGATTCGTACATCCACTCAATCTTGCCTTAAGCATCAGAATTGACTATAGGAAATGAAAAATTGCAGTAATAGAATTTCATGAAAATTCAGGAGCTTTCATCTCTCAGTAAGTCTTCACTAACTACACGATACTACACAAAAACACATGTCAAAGCTGAAACAGTGAAAACAGACATAAAATGAAAGTTACTGAGTTTCAAAGACCAGAGGTTATGGCGCAGCTCAGTGGGGGTTTGTTTCCTGGACATAGTTGACAACAGAATCCAGTTCCATTCTGCTTCAGCTGTCTACTGGTTTTTTTAGCTGGAAGAAGTCCCTGAATAGTTGCCCCACAAAAAATTTCCATTCCAGAAGAAAAGTCCTCAATTTTGAAGCTATTAGAGATAAGTCTGCGATGGGGGATAGGAGTAGAAAAAGACTCTGCTCTGCTTTCATAAAGACAGAAAAAATCTCTTTTATTCCTTTCTGAAACTATGCAGGATATCGGTATAAATATGTATTTGAACACTGTAGAGAATTCTCAGCAACTAAATCCTGTAAACCCATCCACCTCTCTGTGTGTTTTGATACAAAGAAGTTGCTAGAACAAGGAAGCTGGTCTGAATCATAAAATCATAGAAAAGTATGAGTTGGAAGAGAACGTTGAAGATCATCTAATTTCAAATCCTCTGTCATGGGCAGGGATATCTTCCACTTAAATCACTATGATCAAAGCCCCACCCAAACTGACCTCTTGAACACTTCCAGGGATGGGGCATCCACAGCTTCTCTGGGCAACCTGTTCCAGTGTCTCATCATCCACATAATAAAAAATTTCTTTCTTATATCTGATTTAAATCTACTCTTTTTCAGTTTAAAACCATTGCCCCTTGTCCTATCATTACAGGCTTTAGCAAAATCCCCGTCTTTCCAATAAGCCCCATTCAAGTATTGATATACCACAATAAGGTCCCCAGTGAATGCTTCAAAAGTGGAATACAACCCTGAGCACTTAACCTTGATTATTACCACGCAAAATAACTTGTTTCAACATTTTTGACTGAACAATGTTTCACCATCTTGACGTCTTTTTCCTTAACAATAGCAATATTCTTTTGTTTAAAATCTTGAGCTCATGTTAAACAACTCCATAAGTCAAAATTTCTCCAGTATTCCATTAAAAGTACTGTAAGAATAACCACATTGTTTCAAAATAAAAGTATTCACTAGCATGATCATCTCAAAATATCTAAAAAACCCACAAAGATTAAATGAGAGAGGAAAAAAATGTGGTCACTAAAGCAAAAAAGGTGTCTTTGGTACTGAATATAATATTTTAACACACATTTTTACAGTTCTAAAATATAAACAATGGAAAATGTCAGACTTCATAAAAAAATAAATTTTTATGCTTTAATTTCAAGTCAAATATTTTGCAAAGCTTAATAAGAATTTCACCTCTTTAATGTTAAACCAAGGATGGGAGATAGAGCAAATTTAAAAGGTAAAGGCTTGCTAGGTCAAATGACCTTTTCTTGTTCAAAAATTTTACTTCTTCAGATAAAATAGATTTTTTGTTTATATAATTTCAGCAAAAACACACTGGAAGACTTCCTGAAATTACAGCATAGGTGACATTTCCATGAAAACAGCTGGTAGGTTTGATAATAAAACCTGATATAACCAGCAAGAAAATGTAGACCCCAACTACAAAAATTATTTTTCTTCAGTTTGAGTCTATGAGACCTACAAATGTTCAGATGTAAGTTTCCTATCAAGCATGTTAACATGATTGACAGTAAAGGAAATATATACATGAAAACTTTGAACAAAAAATGAAACAGAAAATACAATTTAATTCACTTTAAAAACATGTACAAACATAAATGTATGTTTATTTGTATTCACACATATATATGTGTAGAAGAAAATATCTTTCAGAAATCTCTTTGATAATGTTCTTCATCATTACCTATTGGAGTATGGTAGATTTCCATTAATATCTAAACATTTTTTGGTCAATCTTCTACAGAACTCTGAAAATATACCAACTCTTACTGCTCATAATCCATCCAGACTGTATGTAACTAACTCATTTGAAACAAATATTTATATGCATAAAATACAAAATAAAATCTAAAAAAAAAAACAAAAAACAAACCAAAATACAACCCCTACACATTTGGGTTTTTTAAATGCATACTTTCTTCAAAAGATTGATTAATTTTACATGTTGTTTTTCAACAAAGAAATCTCTAAAAGAAAAAGTCACACATGCTTTTTACAACTTTGTGCCATCAGTTTTTTAAGAATTGTTCTTATAAACATTTAGAAGGAAAAAATATCACACATTGCTGAACATTTTTTCTGTACTGTTTTCTTTTGCAGATTTATTTGGTTAAAAATTAGGTCAATAGTCAATCTGATAGCAATTGTACAGCATGTTTTGAAATACTAGACATTCTTTGGAATAATTTCTTCTATTAAATTTTAAAAAAAATATTTACAAAACTTTTTTAATTTTCCTTAAGAAAAACAGCATTCAGTCTTGAGGCTTGATACAGTTATGATATATAAAAGCAATGTGCCTTTGAAGTTTATTACAGTGATCATGAAGAGCAGAATATGAATAATGACACTCAGCTGGAAGTTTCTATTTCCAGCTCTGTGAATTGTAATGATTTGAAAGTTATTATTGGGTCATATTTTGGACAAATTCTTCTAGAATGCTATTTAAAAGTATCTTCATAAATGCTTTAAATTATCAAGAGACCTAGAAAATGGAATTTTTGATATTGTGAAAAAGTGGGTTTCATGCGTTGAGTTTGACAACATATTTTAAATTATATATCTGCACAAGTCTAGTACATCACTATAGCCATAAATGACCCCTATGTAAAAGTGGAAACTTAATTTAATTCTCAAATATAATTCACTTATTATCCCATAATTTCAGACTTCAGTGTCATTCACAGGAATACACTGTTATTTCATTGCCCCTGCAAAGCTGAATGAATACTGTGACTTAGTTGATGTTATTATTCTTATGAATATAATATGATTTCCATTTAGGAAAAACCTGCCCTTTAAAAGAAAAATTGCGTCCTGAAGAGTAGTAAAAATTTCAGCATCCTGAGTTTTATATATTAACATTTTGTCCTCTGAAGATTTTTTTATAGTAGCTAGTTAACAGGTGGATGCCATCTAAAAATTATGTAGTTTCAAAATGCAAGTTGTTATTAGTGGTGGATAGCAAAGGAGAATGGAGCATGGTTGCATTCCAAAACCTAGAGACAGGTAAGCAAAATATGCTTGATCTTTTATGCAAGAATGACCTTGCTTTATGACTGTTCCCTTTCACCTATTGTTTTTTTTTCTTATGTGAGATCATAGATACCATTTCATGTACAGGAGTATGATCATTATTATTCCTTGTAGCCAATGCTTCATCATTTCCACATTTTTATATACTTTTTGTGCTCACCCATCTCATTTTCCTTTCTGCCTCCTCCATGTGGGATCTCAGTAGTAAAAAGTGTACAAGAAGGAATAGACTATAAGGTAAAGTTCAAAAGATTTCTTGGTCATAAGTTTCAAACTATGAATAGTGATATTTTTCCTGGACTCAGGATAGTAGTCACATCAGTTAAAAACAAGACTATGGAAATCATGATTAAGATGGCTTGGCAGAGGCTCTCGTTAGTAAAAGGAATGACTTGAATAGATGAATTCATCAGTTTTATCTGGATTAGGAAATATTAGTCTGTGAGAAAGTATACAAGGATAGCACAGAGATTTTCTGAGCACCAATTAAACATGAACACTTGTCATGTCAATCTACTTATCTTTAATATAGGGTAGTTTACAATATGTAATCATCACTATAGAACAACATGTCATTTCACCTTTATATTATTTTGCTTTCTGGTATGTGCCAGCCAGGGTCCCAAGGGCACTTTCAGTCCTGTGAGGGCCAGCCTCCAGCCTTTTTTAATAGATAGGCAAGAGACTTATGTTACAGGTAACTTGTCTGATCCTTGTCTCCTTTTACTCCTGTCTGGACACCCTGACTTCTGACTTATCCCTCCTGGAGCAGTCCCACTCTTGCTGCTCCCTGGAAAGGCCTATCTCAACATCACCATTTCATTACAGTATCTAGATGGTGATTAAAAGCATTCTACATTTTTATGGCCTTTTACAAATAAACTGTTGACTAGAAAAAATAGCTGACACTCCCTAAAGAAGTCTATTCTGACTTATTTGTTAATTTTTATCCTACTTATTATTTTTCTTTATTTTGTCTGTGTCCAATCAACACACATAGTTGCAACAAAAATTTGTGCAAAACATGGTGGAATTTAATTTATTATAAGCCTTAAGATGGTATTATACCTCTTCTAAAATAGTTCTTTCGTATACTTTGGTGAAGGTTGAAGCCTTTTGGGTAAACTTTGGTCTAGTTTCTAAGTTTTTTCTAGATTGTGGTAGGGGTTTTTATTAACTTTTAATTTAATTCAGTTCTTTATTGTGTTTTTGTATCATTAGACTACGCAGATTACACACAAGAATTTTCGTTTGATGACTCCAGTGCAGGGCACTTAGGGTTACAGATTTCTTTATTCTATTACTTTAAGACTTTTGAGTATTTGCGACACAGTATCTATTAATTTGAAATCAAAGGGATTTCAAACCAGCAAAGGCATTTTCTGGAGTGTATGAGTCTATATACTGTATGAAATTTGTAGTTGTTGAGTGATTTTGTAATAAAAATCCCATTGGAGATATTATCTGAAAATTCCAACACTATTCTCTGAAAAACTGTTGCCTAAAAATACACTCTTTTTGATAGATCAGCATGAGAAAATCTCAGTTTGTCTTTCCTGCAAAGTTCTTATGTATCCTTTAGTAAGAAATATCAGCTTTTTAGCCATGAATCATTGGCAGTTATGAGAAATAAATTATGAAACTTTTGAGCTATTGAATTTTTAGATAGCAGAGCTTTTTCTGCATAGTTTTGCTACCATGTCATTTTTTTTCTCCATATCATATTGATGGCCTCATGGTACTTGGGTGAAATTTCATGGGATATGGCTAATAGTAGTTAACATGAAACAAATGTTCAAAACTCAGTGGAAGATATTTTAACTCTTAAAAGAACATATAAATTCTCTTCTATATCATCAGCTGCTTCCTGCAAAAAAATATACAGACGTCACTGACAAATGGTGTTCCTCGAAGGTTAGTACTGGGACCAGTGTTATTTAATATCTTCATTAATGACACAGAAGTGATCAAGTGCACCTCAGCAAATTTTCAGATGACACTAAGCTGAGGGGTGCAGTTGACACACCTGAAGGATGGGATGCCACCCAGAGGGACCTGGGCAAGCTCAAGAAGTGGACCTGTAAGAATCTCAGGAGATTTAACAAGACCAAATGCACAGTGCTGCACCTGGGTCACACAAACCCATGGTATCAATGCAGGCTGTGGAATGAACAGATTGAGAGCAGCCCTGCTGAGAAGGACTTGTGGATGCTGGTGAATGAGAGGCTGCACATGAGCCAGCAATGTGCACTTGCAGCCCAGAAAGCCAACTGTATCCCGGGCTATATCCAGAAAAGCAGTGTGGCCAGTGGGATGAGGGAGGTGATTCTACCCCTCTACTCTGCCCTGGTAAGACCCCATCTGGAATGCTGTGTCCAACTCTCGTGTCCTCAACACATAGACCTCTATAAGCAAGTCCAAAAGGCAACCCCCAATATGACTAGAAGGATGGAGCACCTCTCCTATGAGGAAAGGCTAAGACAATAGGAATTGTTCAGCCTGGAAAAGAACAGGCTCTGGGGTGACCCAACTGTGGCCTTCCAGTACCTGAAGGGATTCTATAAAAAAAGATGAAGAGGGACTTTTTACAAGAGCCTGTAGAGACAGGACAAAGAGAAATTTCAAATTGAAAGAGAGTAGGTTTAGATTAGATATTGGAAAGAAACTCTTTACATTGAGGATGATGAGGCACTGGAACAGTTTGTCCAGAGAAGTTGTGGATGCCTCATCCCTGGAAGTTTTCAAGGCCAGTTTGGATGGAGCTCTGAGCACCCTGCTCTAGTGAAACATGTCCCTGCCCATGGCAGGGAAGGTAGTAACTAGATGGTCTTTAAGGTCACTTCCAACCCAGGCCATTCTATGATTCTGTGATATTATTATTAGGTTTTTTATGGAGAATTCTTTAAAGTAAAAATCCTTCTTTCTAGTCAATATTCTCCCTGAAAAATAAAGATGGTATGTTACTTTTAACAAAATGAAATGTTTCTTGTGAAGAATGCCAAGAGGTTTTTAATAATAACACTTATGGAGGGAGTTGATTCAATTTCCTTCTTATTAAACCAGACTACTAGTCTCAGACTGAAATCTTATAAGTACAATTTTTCAGAAGCTATAAGAAATTCTCTGTATACATTAGCAGAACTATAAAATGGATATATTGCTTTTCCTCTGTTTTTCGCAATGATCCCACCCTGTCTTAGCAGTCCTTTCCAAAAAAAGATTAAGAACAATAGTTGTATTACAGTGTGTTACACAGAACTAAAGTGGGGAAAGACCCAAAAAAGCAATAAGGAGAACCTTGGCTCTGACCACGTTCCTTCACAGATAGAGAAAAATTCCGAGGATTCCTGTAGGATCCAGTACCAATCAGAAGGATTGCTCCCTCTATTCAGACAGAGTAAGTTTATTAGCAAGGTGCTTACTATGTCCTGAAAACATATTTTACATGGCCTGAAAATCTGTGTCTGGCCATATTTTCCTATTGATACAAGCTCTTTTTTAATGATACTTTTTAACAGAATCACAAAATGTCCTGAGTTAAAGGAACCCACAGGGACCCTTGATTCCAACCCTGTGCAGGACCATCCCCAAGATCACACCATGTGCCCAAGAGCATCATTCAAACGCTTCTTGAACTCCATCAGGCTTGGTGCTGTGACCACTTCCCAGGGGATCCTGTTCCAGTGCCCACCCTCTGAGTGAAGAACCTTTTTTCTAATATCCAGCCTAAATCTCCCCTGACAGGGCTTCAGGCCATTCCCTTGGTTTCTGTCACTGGTCACCACAAAGAAGAGATCAGCATCTACCCCTCCTCTTGATTTAATCCCAGTGGAGCCAAAACGAATTTAAATATTTCTTTTATATAACACATAAAAAGAAGTTAACTGAGTCAAAGTATTAATTTGTAAGAAACTATTCACTGGGTACATAATATTCTCATTTTTAGGAAAGTATCTGTTAGAGTACTTGGCCAAGACTAGATTTAGAAATGCATTTAAATTGTATCATGTTGACTAAAACCTATAAACGATAGAGACAAAGAATACTTAACCAGGAAGCAGTGGACTATATGTTATATTTAATAGGCTAAGAATTTTCCACATAAGAATTACTGAATACTTGTCTTTAAGGAAGGTTTTGCTGCAAGGTCATCCATCTTAGTGTTCTATGGGGCTGTGTAGAGCTACTTCAGGGAAAGTCATAAGCACCCCTTTTACATGGGTTTAATTTCCTTGGAGCTAAGAAAACTAAAACCATAAGATACAAAGATTCCTTCAGCTCTCTATCCTGAATATGTTTTTTGGAGTGATATGTTAAGTAATACTTCACTTCCCTCACTCTGTTGTTATGTTATTGAATTATTATAGCTGAAAATTTATTTTTCAAGTCTGAGTGCAAAATAACTTTTAACAGTTTTCTTATTTTATGGAAAGAAGAATCAAAGTGAATGAGCAGTAGACTTGTGATTGTGGCAGGAAAAAATCACCTTTATATGGCCTAGGTTAGTTGAGAATGTAAAAAATGAGAGAAGATGAGCCAGTAAAATGGGAATATAGATGTTTAATAATGCACACAACATCCCAGTTTTGTTTTCATTTTTCTATTAGAACCAAAAACATCATGAAATACACTATTTACATTAACTGGAATTTGCTGAGTAATTTAATGTTGAGGTTTTCAACTATATTTTCCTTCATGGAAATTTATTCTAAAGTTCAAATCATTAATTTACATATCAGGGCTTGAATTTCATTGAAACATAGCTAGTGCCAAAGTTGCTTTACTTGTTTCTCATTGTATTGAGTCTTTCCCTCTCTCATTGAATATTACCATGTTTATGGACTTTTTGTCTCATATTCCTACATATAGGTAGATATTCAGTTCCTTCAATTGATTCTGTTTCTGTTTTTTTTCTACTTTGTTTTCTTTATCTTAATGTTTTTACTATGGCAAATTGCATTTTGGTTTTTGTTTGTGGTTTTCTTTCCGGCATAGCTCTGTCTTTCTAAATATTTCCAGGAAGAATTGTTCAGCAGTTTAGAATTATTAGTAGGAGATTTTTTGTGTGTGGATGTTTTTTGGGGGAGTATTATTTTCCAAGCTTAAAAATAAGGTTTTATATTAAAAATAGCTTCTCTGTTAACTCTCATAATACAAGGTGATTTTTTCCCTCAGACTTTTCTTTTAAATTGTATTGCTTTTATTTTTTAATCTGTTTCAAATTCTCTAATGGTCTTCCATTTGTAGCCATCTCAGTTAGACCTACTTGTATTTGATTTGCTCTACAACATGTCATTGTATTACTAGACCCAAAGAATTTCTGTAATGAATCTTTCTCTAGTCCAATACCTGAACATGTAACATGGAAACATAGTGACAAAGGATGAGGAAAAGGCTAAAGTACTTATTGCCTTCCCTCAGTCCTTAGTAGTAAGACCAGTTGTTCTCCAGGTACCCATCCCACTCAGCTGGAATACAGGGACAGGGAGCGGAATGAAGCCCCCATAATCCAAGGGGAAATGGTCAGTGACCTGCTACACCACTTAGATATACATGTCTCTGGGGCCATATGGGATCCACCCAAGGGTCATAAGGATGCTGGTTGAAGTGCTCACTTAGACATTTACCATCATTTATCAAGTAGTTCTGGCTACCAGGAGAGATTCCAGTTTACTGGAGGTGAGCAGATGTGACGCTTTTCTACAAGATAGGATCCAAGAAGGAGGATCCAAGAAGCTGCAGGCCTGGCAGCCTGACCTTGGTGCCGAAAGGTTATGGATCAGATCATCCTGAGTGCCATCACACAGCATGTGTAGGACAACAGGGGGATCAGGCCCAAACAGCACGGTTTTATGAAAGGCAGGTCCTGCTTGGCTAATCTGATCTCTTTCTATGACAAGATGATGCGCTTAGTGAATGATGGAAAGGCTGTGGATGTTGTCTGCCTAGAATTTATTAAAGCCTTTGGCACAGTTTACCACAGTACTCTCCTAGAGGAAACTGGCTGCTCATAGCTTGGATTGGTGCACTGTTCGCTGCATAAAAAAATTACTAAATGGCAGGTCTCAGAAAGCACTGGTGAATGGAGTTAAACCCAGATGGTCACTAGTGGTCTTCCATCGCCTCACTATTGGGGCCAGTTCTGTATAGTGTCTTTACTGATGACCTGGAAGAGAGAATTGAGTGCACCCTCTGTTTGCAGATGACACCTAGTTGTGGAGGAGTGATGATCTGCTGGGGGGTAGGAAGACTCTGCAGAGGGATCTGGACAGGCTAGATCAATTGGTCAAAGACAGTGGTTTGGGGCTGATATGGTTTGAAGCTGGCTCCCTGCCAAGTCTTCAAACCTTACCACCAGAAGTCCCCCCCTTCCAAACCTCAGGGAGAAGAGGGAGAAAAAAACTAAGAAAACCCGAAACGAGAGAGACAACCAAAGTGAGATATATAAATATATTTACACTTATATACAATTAAAATATACAATTTCACAAAGGAAAAGGAAGGGGGAAGGGAAAGGGAACAAAACTAAAATAAAATATATATATATTCCAATTAGTGACCCAATATCTAACAACTAAAAAAAAGTTAGCAAAGAAAATAGCTCACTACTCTCCTGAGACAACCGAGAGTCACCCCGGAACGATCGCCGGCAACCTCTGTCTCCCAAGGTCGGCAAGACCTAACCAGGCCTCGCTCCCCAACACAGCAGACTCAACAGCAGGGGACCTGCACCTCCAAGCTACCGAAAGGAAAGAGAGCGAAGGCCTCTCCTCCTCTCTTCTTATAATCTGGTTTACATAAAAATCATAGGGAATACTGGGTAAATCTGGACCTTTCCTTGGTTACAAACTGGTCACCAAGGAAGGCCTAGCCCAAACCACCACAGGGGTTCAATAATGTCAAGTGCCAGACCTGGCACCTGGGTCATGACAACCCCATGCAACACTACAGAGTAAGGGAAGAGTGACTGGAAAGTTCCCTAGTGGAAAAGGACCTGGGCGTGCTGGCCAACAGCCAGTTGAATATGAGCCTGCAGTGGCCCAGGTGGTCAAGCAGGCCAAGGACATTCTGGCCTGTATCAGAAATAGTGTAGGCAGCAGGACTATGGAAGGGATTGTTCCTCTATACTTGGCACTGGTGAGGCTGCACTCCTGTGTTCAGTTCTGGGCCCCTCACTACAAGAAGGACATCGAGGTGCCGGACTGTGTCCAGAGAAGGGCAACAGACCTGGTGAAGGTTATGGAGCATAAATTCTAAGAGGTGCAGCTGAGGGAGCTGGGGTTCTTTAGTCTGGAGAAAAGGAGGCTCAGAGGAGACCATATCACTCTCTGCAGCTACCTGAAAGGAGGTTTTAGAGAGATGGGGGTTGGTCTTTGTAAAGCCCCAGTCCTGAAGCCTCAAGCTTTACCAGGTGTTTTACTTATATCTGGACTCTGAGTTCGTCCACCGAACTTTTGCAGAGCCTTTAAGTTTTTTGATACTTAGAATCGTGTAAAGAGAAAAAGCTATGCACTTTCTTCCAAGAGAACTTCTTTTAATTTAGAGAGAAAATAAGCATTTTGGTAAAAGGGTTTTTCGGGAGTAAAAAACAACCACCAAGAAGCATTCCACAAAGCACCTATCAAAAACCAATCCCATACAATTTAGAGATATGCAACTTATTGATTTTAAGTTACCCACTAGAGATGAAGGAAAGAAAGAAGAAGAGATAAAAAGAAGAAAGAGGTAAAGAAGAGAGGAAGAAGCTACAATAAAACTTGTATAGCTTCCACCTGAGGTCACATGACGGCAGGTTCCAGGAGAGAAGTAAGGATAAGGATAAAGGCCCGGTGTGCCTCCATTTATATGCCCTGGCAACTGTGGCCACACCTTCCAGGCAGGACATCTGGTTCATTGACCAGTCAATATCCTCCTAGCTGAAGTGTCGGGTGAATCAACCAATCAGAGACTTCAGGGGGCTACCTGAAGTGGACGGGCTACCAGGCAGGCCTTATTTGATTGACAGCTCAGCCACAGGGATCCTGAGCCATGTGCGCTCTGTGAATTCAGCCACATTGGCTGCAGGCCTTACCGTGTGCCTTCCAATACTGAAGGCCTAGCCCTCTACCCACCCCCCCGGCACACACAAAATCAAGATGGTTCATTAGACCCAACAATCAAACAACCCAGTGAGATACAAATCAGGACTCTCACAGTCTTTTCCCTCAAGTAACAAGCAACAGGACAAGAGAAAATGGCTTCAAGTTATACCACGTTTTTGGATATTGGGAAAAAATTCTTCACTGAAAGGGTTGTCAAACATTGGAGCAGGCTGCCCAGGAAAGTGGTTTGAGTCACTCTCCCTGGAGGTATTTAAAAGACATATAGAAAAGGAGTCTTTCTGCTGTGCCTTTTGCAACCGGACGTGTCTATCTCATATTGGCCTTTTTAGCCACCAGTGCGCTTGTAACAAACGTGGGTAAAGCCCTCCCCAGATCTTTGTTCGTGAAGCCTAGCCATGATGATGAGACATGGCACTTAGGGATGTGGTTTAGTAGTGGATGGCAGTGCTCAGTTAATGGTTGGACTCGATGATCTTAAGGGTCTTTTCCAACCTAAGTGATTCTGTGATTTTTAACATTAGCTAGTACGATAGTTATAAATATTACTAACCTAGAGTGAGTAATGGGTAAATCTTTTTCTAGTTTAATGTTATGTTATAAAAAAAGAACAGGAGAAATATACAGACTTCTGAGTAAAGATTAAAAGAGCTAGGTTTAACAGAAGATGACAAAATAGGTCATGATATTCTACAAATATTTGAAGGCTTTAATGAGGTATAGGGAGTGATTGTTTAGTGTGGTACATAGTAGAATAACTAATAAAAAATAAAAGAACCTCTGTAGTTAATATCAGGGAACACTTGCTAGTAGGGAGATAGAGATGCCTATTAAGACCTCTAAAGACATTTGCACAGAATTAGAAAATATGCAGTAGGTAGAAATCTGACAAGCTAGTCTGTAAACCTTTTCCATATCACTTTCATAATTCCCTCTAATTTTTATTTGATTAATAGGGTAAGATCTGGAACATCCTTCTAAAGTCAATGGTTAGGACCACTATACGCCAATATTTGAAAATGCTTGGGTAGATGTTAGAAGGTTCTAGTATTATGTCTGATGACAATCTGATGAATCTCTATAATTGAATCCTCATCGTCCTTTCCTGCTTCATTCTGTGTATCCTAAAAGAATTCTGTAAGCTCACAGCCAGATATGTGCATAATTTACTTGGGATTTAAAAGATAACCAAGGGCTGAAGCAGTACAAATTCAAAAGGAATACTCATGTGAATCAGTTATTGTTCAATTCTCATCTGGGTAATAAAACAAAGTAACTAGAAAGACCAACACAACACGTGTATAAAATCTAGGTCTTTGGCACATCTGGTGTGAAAAACACCACTAATTAATTGTCTGTGATATAGTTTTCTCTTATTTATTTTATTATAATTGATGTATCTCTTATCTCCTGGCTACAGTGATAAAAGGATCCATTGCAGCAGTAAGGAGAGCCATATACAGAGAAAAAACATTTTCTTAAATCCAAATTGCAATTCAGGGAAGAAATGAAAATTTGGAACGGGCTTAGTAGATCTCCAATATCAGAAAAGCATAGTATACAAGAATCAGAACTATTGTCTTAACTGGGGAAAATGTGAATTTGTCCTATTGTGGTAACTTCTAAATCAGCTGTCAGCTTCCTCTATATAAAAAAATTACTGCTAACTAGATCTTCAAGAATGTTATATCAATGTATTCTGATAAATTTCAATCTCTTCTCTACTCTGTAGTTTCTAAAACTCTTATTACTACTATTTAAATCTAGTCTATGCTATCTTATTAATTTTTGTATTCACCAGAGTTGTTTGTTTTGTTTTTAAAAAGCTCATAGCATTTTTTAATATGTTTTATTTACATTTCTTCTCAAAATAAAGTTGTGTAGTTTATATTCTGCTCTTTTTCAGTCCCCCTAATTTTTTGGCTTGGTTGTTTGTTTTCACTGTATTCTTTTCCTATGGGGTCATCAAAGAGACCAGAGAATAAAATGTCTTCATTAAAATGCAGTTTCAAAAATTGTCCTTACCCTTCCTGATGAAACTCACTTTATTGTCAGGCGACTTCCAAAAATATTTTCCTCTGTTGGCCAATTTTTAACTACTAAAGTTTCAATGATTTTAAATGATTGTGCTAAAAGTCATCCAAGAGGTTATGAAATCCCCCATGCTCAGAAGTTGCGAAAACATGCCTGAATAAGCCCCTGAGCAACATTGAAGTCAGTGTTCTTTGAGCAGGAAGTGGTACTAGGTGAACTTCAGAGCTCCCTTCCAGTATTTTGTATGATTCTGTGAGAAAAGCTGTCATGAGGTTACAGATTGTTGTTTTCCCTTTGAAACTCAAACAGGTGTTGAGGGCCCAGACACTGGCAGAGCTCACAGATAAGGCCAGGGTGCTGGGTTCTGAAGGCTAAGAACAACCAGACACGGGTATGGTGCATATAGAAAGTGGTGACTCACCAACATCAAAAGTGTTATTCTGAGGTATCTTTATAGAGTAGGTGATGAATGTCTGGCCCTCCAACATTCCAGAGTGATAGAAAACATTAGTTTTCACCTATGATGTGTGAGAGCTCAGCCAGAAGCTTCAGCACATCTTTTAACTGTGGCTGGTACTTTTCAGCTTTGGATACAAATTTAGCCAGCTGTTAAAAAACTGCATCCGTTGATGTAAGCCTGCTAAACTGAAACTGGAAGTGATCCATGCATCATTTGGAAAGGTTTTTGTGTGTAGTTTCACCACTAGGACATACCATTGTTTCAGTTTTTGAGTTGGGTGTTTATGAATGTCCAAGTTTATTTACTGTTCTTATATGGATTTAAAGCAGGCAGATCTTCCATTTTGTCAGAGGTTATAATTTTTTTTAAATTAAATATCTTAGAAGTGTAAGAGCATTCTATGTCATAACTTTGAATTTCTTGTGATTTGGACTTTCGCATCCAGATTTTTTGATTTTTTTTGAATAATTACAAATTAGATCCAAACAGAAGGACACTATGGCACACATCATTTTACCAGTTTGTTTTGTTGCTAATGCATGGAGTCAAAAGTTTTATTAAAAAAAAAAAAAGACAAGACAAATTGTGGCTATTACATGGAACAAACTCTCAAACTTCTCTGTCGCACAATGCTTGCAAAATTATGCAGAAAGACATAAGCAAAAGAAATCGGGAAAGGCAATTCAGGATGGTTTTAGGTTAACTAGCCTTATTCTTTAACCATAGGCATGAATATTTAACCAAACACAAAACCATACTCATGGACACAAACTATGTTGTGTCGTGTTCTGTGTGAGCTGGTTCTGCTATAGATTATTTATATTGCTGGTAGTCTACAGCAGGTTACTGAAATAGTCATAGAAGTTAAGAATACTAAATCACCTGTTTCATAGGGTAAAATAACTGCAATTTTAAAGGTCTGACTGACATGAAGTAATGACTAGTTGCTGTTTCTACTACATTAATCAATTACCAATGAAAGAATAAGCTCTCACGTCCTTTGATTGGAAATCCACTCTGGACTAGATAAATAATGCTAACTAAAGATCTTCCATACAAGTTACTCCCTGAAAAAGCTTCTTCCCCTTACCTCAAACCCTCTATCTCTTTATTATAATAGAATTTTCTGAAGGAAAAATGTCAGCTATTGCAGTACATGTCATGGGAGTGAGTAGAAAATAGAAAGTTTCTGATTAAAGCTTCCCTGAAGATTTATTTTATCATTCATTTAAACTTATTTTCAAAATCTTATGAACTTTTCAGTTGCTTTATTTCCATTCTCAATCGCTATGTAAAGCTTAAAAATCTATAAAACATATGCTAATTTTGTTAGACGTATTATGAAGAAAAAAATATTGAATACTTTTGATGCAACCTTTTGTGAGAGCACCCAGTCTATCCCTAGATATTCCTTTCAATCAAAACAGAAGGCAAGTAAAATATTTTTGTGTCCTTATTCTTTTTCCTTTCATGTCTCTCAAGAATTCACAAATCTGTCTCATTAGTTTGTGCCTTGGTTTCCAACTATGATCTTAAAACAGTTTTTAAATGAAGGTAAAAACTTTATGCTCAAAATTGAAACATAACAGTTTTGAAGCAAAACATTCTGTGTAAACATCATTTATGTACAGTTTTTACTAAGATTTTAGGGCTAAATCTGCCTTCTGTTAAATTATGTGGGGATAATATCAGTGAAGTTGATAGGAATTAAATCAGGTTGCCTATGATTCACTGCAGAAAACACTTAGTAGAAGGTATTTCATGAACTTCAAGACCTTGAAGTTGTAGGTACTGTATTACGATTCCATTTTAGTTACACAATTATTTTTTCACTATATTATTAGATCTGACATGAACAATGGAGTCTTAATAATTGGAACTACCCAATTAACTCTGATGTATAACTGATGGATCTTGTTTCTTCTTCTTAAGATCTACATTATTTTATTTTCATATAATTAATTCATTTCATCCATCTTGAGCTAAATTTCTCATATGCTGGTCTGGACACAGACTTCAGTGACCATTCTGTAACCTTTTTAACATTCAATCTTATTAATTTGTAATCTGAGTTTGTCTTGTCTAAGTCTTATCCTTCACTGTATAATGAACTGACATATAAAGTCTGCATAGAGGTACAAAGACAATTTATTTGCTGAGGCTAGTGTCATTAAGTATACTAAACATATTTTATTCTGGGAAGCAGTCAGCACATACTTACAGAGTTTCATTATGTCATATGAAGAGCCTTTAATGAACATTCCAAACAAACCCTTCACAGAAGTGTATACTAACATTTGACTTTTATTCCAGGAAAACAAAAATCAGAGCCCTGATAGGGAAAATATAGAGCTGGATACAACAAATGCTTTTATATTTTGTGTTCCCATTGTGAGCTGTTAACTGTTTGCTTTATCTTAATACAGAGATAGTATTAATTGAAAGGAGATTGGTTATTTGCTTGCCAGTATGTCCTGCCCAGAAAAAAATTTATTTTATTTTCTTAGGCTAAAGCTACTCAACAGTTACTGGTGAGAACTGTCAAATATAAAATATTTTATTAAAAAAAACAAAACTGTTAATATTTGAGGAAAATATCAACACTTAAACGTATCAATAACAACTTCTTCCCAGAGTTACCCAAGAACCATTGAAATGCCTAATTTAAATGGGGATTTTTTTGGTCACAAAGCATGACTTACAGTTCAGCCTAACTTTGGAAATTAATAAGTTTCTCCACTTAGGTAACATAATTTTGGTTAACATATTTTCCTAGATAATCTTGTCTGTACCTGGTGCTTTGTATTATTTAGCAACAATGAATTCTATATTTTATAATAATTTTCATTAAATATATATGCATATATATATATATGCACACTTGGTTATGAATTGGAGTCATAAGCTTGATACATCCACCTCTTTCAGTTGGCTGCTTAATGATTGGCAAGTGTGACTGTTTAAGCTGGCAACTTTAAAAGTCTTTGCTTGGTTAAGGATGTACTTTTTTGATGCTCTTCTGTTGGGCTGAAGAATGAGATTTCACGTGTATACATTTTACTGTTACAAAGCTTGAGCTGGGCCTATGTTGAAGAGACACTTTGGTCTTCAACCTTAGAGAAATACTGTGTTTATTTCTTCAATCACCGATTTTTAATTTTTTTTTTTATTGCTAATTCTCTAACTAAATAATTCGAAGAAGACATTATGGTCTCCAGAGAAAGAAGTTTCATAAGAATATGAATCTTCTTCCTTACTTCCTCTCTCCTGGACTGAAAGAAAACTACCAAAATCAGTGCTAAACTGAATTTGCATAAGGGTGAGGATTCCCTTTTTGTGTTCTCTAACCAGTGAATGAATATATATCATATATCTACTGCTTTACTTGTATTTTTGCTAAGTTATGAATTTTATTCTTATATCTTTCATCACTGTGTTGAAGCTCTTCCTCCCTTACCGGAATTTCAGTCAGGATGAGGCATGTTCTCCTGATACCAATAATCATTTAATTTGTTTCTATTGTTTTACTGCTGCTTCTTTGGATTTTGGACAAGCTATTCTTGATTCCTTTTTCTTGTTCTTATTATGAATTTTCAGTACATTATTGGGGTTTTTTCACATCTGGAACATTCAGACTAACATTTGTTCATTAATTCTGGGATTAATTCCATTATGAATTTATGCACCTATATTTTATTGATTTTTTTTTTTAATATTTAAAAGGAAGGGCATTATAAACATTTTAGAAATGCTACCATTTTAAATATGAGTATACTGTTTAAAGTTTTGCAAGTGGCAGAAGCAAAGGTCAAAAAACAGGAGACTGTGAAGCACCACTGTAGTGCAAGAATCTCAAAATTGTGGGATTTCTGTATTAGTGAACAAATATTGACTCATGATACGTAAAAGTGATAAGTGCAAAGTCACTCTGTGTTATTGTGACTTTTATCTAAATTTTGCACTAGCAAAACTGGTAGTGATTTTGTGCACGATGGTGGAAAACAAGCTGTCCATGAGCCAGCAGTGTGCCCTTGTGGGCAAGAAGGCCGATGGTATCCTGGGGTGCCTTAGGAAAAGCATTGACAGTAGGTTGAGGGAGGTGATCCTGCGCCTCTCTTTAGTCCTAGTGAGGCCACATCTGGAGTGCTGCGTCCAGTTCTGGGCTCCTCCATACAAGAGATACATAGAACTCCTAGAGTAGGTCCAGTGGAGGGCAACAAAGATGATTAAGGGACTTAAACATCTCTCTTATAAGAACAGGCAGAGGGAGCTGGGTCTGTTCAGCCTCAGAAAGAGATAGCTTAGAGGGGACTTCATCAATGTTTATGAGTAACTAATGGGAGGGTGTCAAGAGGACGGAGCCAGGGTCTTCTTGGTGGTGCAAAGCAATAGGTCAAGAGGCAATGGGCAAAAACTGATGCACAGGAAGTTCCACCTGAATAGGAGGAAGAAATTCTCTACAGCGCGGGTGACCATGCATTAGAACAGTTTAACCAGAGAGGTTGTGGAGTTTTTCTCAGTGTAGATATTCAAGAACTGTCTGAACACAACACTGTGCAGTGTGCTTTAGGATGACCCTACCTGAGCAGGGAGGTTGAACCAGATGACCCACTGTGATCCCTTCCCATTTTGTAATTCTGAAAGCTGGACATCTAGTTCTACATCAAGCAATCAGAATTAAATTTTGTTCTTCAAAAATGTCAGGGAATATGTCTATACCCACTACTTGCTGAAGTCACTGCAAAGATTTTCATTGACATAATAACTCAACAGGTTAGGTTTTGCTTTCTTTTTAACTAGAAACATTGCTTACTATCTTGATTTGCCATAGAGATATCCCTTAAACCAGAAATAAGTAACCATGTGACTGAATTGTAATAAATCAAGAAAAAAAGCAATACATGTGTCTTCTTTTTATTCTACCAAACAAATAGGTTTAAGACAAATCTCAGAGGTGTTATTGAAGAAATTAATTAAATATATATAAAGAACTGTATTTTAAACTGCTTAATCAAGTTCTGTTTCTTTAGTATATTCATATATTTCTGCTTTTAAAGTTCTCCTACGGAAAGGTAAGACAAACTTTAATGTATATGCAAGCATGTTTAAGCATGTGGGGGTGTATAAGTATGCACAGTATCTGTTGATTTCACAATAAGCGCCAACTGCAGATGCCTTACAGATCTTTGTACTAGATTTTACCTTTCCATTTTTATTTAAATTTTTAGAAATATGGTTTTCTTCTCTTGCCTTTTTCTCCAGGCTATTGTTTATCCCAATGGAAAAATTCCTTATAACCAGGATTTGTATCTTTTACATAATTACTGACAACTTGCCTATAGCTATATTGACTATAGAAGCAATTACAAAATTACTGGATTGCACATAAGCAGCCCAGAATCAACTTTTTACTGCACATTTCTTTTAAATAGAAATATATTAGCATTAAAACAATGTTAGTTTTGGCTGCAAAGTTAAAGGCAGAACATCAACAAATCTAAAATGCTTTCAGCCCTGAGGGAAGAGAATATTCCATTTCATGAAATAAGAGTGGGGAAGCTTAAAAAAGCAGCTCATAAAAATCACTGACTTTCTGTTTTCCCATATCTGGTACCCTTCTTCCTCTAAACAGAAACGTTTTTCATCTATTTTTTTCTATTTTGAGTAATTGCTTCCTTAACCCATTGTAGTTTTTACTTTTAAACAGTTTTCTTCAAAATTTTTTAGAACAAAAGCTTATTTCTACTGTACCTTTTTACACTCCCTTTGTGCCCAAGTTTCCCCTTATGCCTCTGTAAGACAAAAACCAATAAGATGACAGAAGCTTACTTCATAGGCATCATCATCATCATACTACAAGAACAGCAGCGATTAATATTACAGAAAAATAACTTCAAAGTACAAGTCTTTTTTAGAAGATACTGCAAAGCAGGATCTTTCATCTTTCAAAGAATTTCCCCCATCTTCTAAGATGCTATTTAGGCTGGTGAAAAGTTACAATTAAAGACATTAAGTTTTAAAAATTATTAAATTCTATCCCAAATGTGTATCTATTTATTAATTTTTGGCAGTTTCATTAGTTTTTTAGAAAGATTTTTGTCTTGAAATATGTTACCAAGAAATGTGGTTTAATTATATATACCTAATTTAAGTTTACTTAATACTTCTGTTTAGAACAGATAAATTACCCTTGGAATTATAGATGCATATAATATTTTTAATCTCTATGTTATGTTAACTTAACTTTTTGTGACTCTGCCAAAATAGACAACCTTGTTTATACACAATGTGAAAAATTTCAATTCACTATTGTGCAGAAATTGCTGAGATAGGCATAAAAATGTAAGATCGGGACCTTTGAAGTAGATTGAACTGGCAAACAGACACTTTTTCCATGTAAGTAATTTCTACTTTCTCTACTTGATTTCTCATATGAACACCTGTATGTGTTCCAGTATGCACATCTGTTTGTGGTTAGATGAACAAGTAAGGAGAGAAAGAGAATTTATAAATAGCTTTAGGGAGGAAATCGTAACATAAAAGCATTAGATTCAATGATCTGTTTGATCTATACTTGAGTGGCTAGGAAATATTAATTTATTAATAATAAAGACAGCAAATGCTTGATAGTTGAGATTTTATTTTTCAACATTACTTTAGATAAATTCCCCAAATCAAGTATAAACCGATAATTAAAATAACAACCCATGAAGATTAGATTAGATCTTGTCAGTCAGCTCTGAACAGGAGTCACATGCCTGCATTTTAAAGAACATTCTCATGAGTCCAAGAATTCAGCTTTCCAAAATGAAATGAGAAATAGAATCCTTTAAAAGAAAGATGAAGTCCTAAAGGGCTTCCTGCCTTTTCAATTATTTGTAACTTTTTAAACATTTATACACTTCAGTTCAGATCTGTGTCTCTAATTTATAATTAATATGTATAACAGATCTAAAAAATCCCAAAACAAATAAAGAACCCTGTGCTTTTTTTTTTTTCTGTATTTCAGTTAGGCCACTGTCAATGACTCATTTTAGAGAGAGAAGACAGTGTTCTTTAAGTTTTCGTCTGTTAGTGGCACTTTCAACTCCATGCTGAATTATTTAAATGTAGAGAACTTCATTTGTGGTTCCTTTGGATACTATTCAAAACTACCTGAAAAGACTGTTTGCATGATATTTAAAATGTTCAATGCTTCCTATTGAATTAAACTCTTTGTTTTATTACAGAAAGTATAACTCAAAGACCAAAATGGAAATCAAACTGTCACTTTAAGCAGTACCGGATTTGACCATGCTTGTTGGTGATATCGACTAAAGGTGAAAGAAAAGAAAATTTCGCAACCTAAATAGTAAGGACTGCAAACTTAAAAGCAACTGTGTATGCAAGAATCTGCTACTACTCATAGATATTAAAATTATATTCTTTTCATAGTTAATTGACATCTTATACAGCATTCAATGCAGCAGAATATCATTTTTTGCTGATTTCCTAATATACTTTCAAATAATAAAAACAGAGGAGGTTGGTATCAATATTCGGAGCATCACAAAATTTCAGCAATTGTCGTCAGAGAAAAAATTTATTTCCCCATGTTAAAACTAAACATTTTTAGTGTTATGTCTGCTAGGGTACCCTCATCTATAAATTAGTATGAAATTGAAAGAAAAACAACAACTATGTGATGAAAAAAACCTGTCCACTAGTAAATATGACACCTGGAGGTGTGTTTTAATTAATTTTAATTAACTAATTAGAATTAATGGTTTTAAGTAATTACTTAATTACATTTTACTCAGAAATTTTGAGAGGCCCACAACACAGAGCCAGTTTCCAGAATACATCTTGCTGTCACCTCAGAACACTGTCTGAAAAAATTCCTTTTCCCCTCACTACAGCATTTGCAAAGACATGGAGTTTTTAGAAATTATATTTAACTGCTGTCTACAGAGATAGAATGCTGTCATACACAGATGATAGATAAGGGCTTGTATCTCTTCAGACAGTAGAGAAAATTAAACTTTGGTCTGAACTATCTTTTATATAATTTAATTAATCATATCCTGACTTAATTACAACTAGCAAGATATTATTTAAAGGGGACATCATATATACCCTGTGTTTAATGGTAAAGTTTAAATATAAACAACAGCATGGACAGTCTAGTGTTGTAAAGACTGAAATCCTCCTACCATATCAAGATACAAAGTTTTGTAAAAAGGAAATGACATCTATTTATCTTAGGAGCTTTCAGGATTAGGCGGCAACTTAGCTGTGGTCGTGAGGATCTGCAGTTTGAATTTAGTTATCAAAGTTGAGGCATTCTATTGTGGTTACAACTCTAGTTGCATTGGTTGATTAATTGACTAATGTTTAAATAAAATATCAGAAATATCGACTTTAATATTTGAGTTGTAGTCTTTCATAGATATGCTATCCAAAATGATCTCATGCAGTTTATATGTTTTTTTAAAAGTCCATCGGGACATGTAGTCATACCTAACTCTAGAAGTATTTCCCTATGTTTTGTCTTCTAAAAAAAAGACTATATCCAGCTTCTCACAATAGAAAGAATGTCACTTATTTTCTAGAAAAACAGAGAAGTATCTCAAACCTAAGCTAATTTGGTGGTTTGTTTTTTTTTTAGCTATAGTATTCTACAAATGACCATTCAGTTATTCTTTAGTCACTACCAAAAAACCCGGAAATTATCATACCTTATTGGCCATTGTACCTTGAGGAAAGGCGGGATCTGATTTCAGAACTCTAGGATGCTACTGTGGTAGTTTTAGTATAGGCCTTCCTTGGTGACCAGTTTGTAACCAAGGAAGTGGCCAGATTACCCAGTATTCCCTACGATTTTTAGGTAAGCTAGGGGTATAAGAAGAAAGGAGGAGAGGCCTTCGCTCTCTTTCCTTCTGGTGGCTCCAGAGGTGTGGGTTCCCTGCTGTCAGTTCTGCTGTGCTGGGGAGTGAGGCCTTGCCAACCTTGGGAGGCAGAGGTTGTCGGCGATTGTTCCAGCGCTACTTCTGTTGTCCCAAGGAGAGTAGCAAGATATTCCTTTGCTAATTCTTTAGTTGCTAGATCTTGAGCTTTTGACCGTGTATATTTTTTTGGGGGTTTTTGTTCCTTTCCCCTTCCCCATTCCCTTTCCCTTTTCCTCTCGGAAATTTTATATATTTCACCTGCAATACACGTAAATACATTTATTTTCATATAAGTTTGGCTAGTTTGGATCTTTCATGGGTTTTTTTTCTTAACTCTTTGACAGAGTTCTTTTTCGTTGAGTCTAGGGACTTGGCGGGGAGCCAAGTAAAACTTAGACAGCTACTGGAAAAGAAAATACTGATAATCCATTCTTAGCCTTACCTGCAGATTTTGAGAAAATAATTTTTTCCACTATCATGAGTGGTTTTGGCCTCAAGGCACCTTAAACTGATCGTACTTCAACATAAACTTTGGATTTTGGCATGTATCATCTATGATTTCTTTACTAAAATTTGTTGTAGACAGGATATAAAGGAAAAAGAAGAAAAGACATAATGCTCTTGAATAAAAAGCAGACGGTATTACTCTTTGACACTGTATTCCACAGTCTTAGTCAGTGCTCAGAATGTGGAACTTTCAACAAATAATGAGTTCCACAACTCTGATATAAGCTAGTGGCATTCATAATTTTAAGTACTCTCAACTGTCTATTGAACATATTTCTGGTTTATCTAAAGTAGTATTAATACCAATTTTCAAAGAGATTTGATGCATACATAAAATAATTACTTTTTCTTTAGTGATGAACTGCATGGGCAAATTAAAAAAAAAAGACTTGCATTTTCAGTTTATTTGTTGTTATTACTCATCTAAATATCTTTCTGTGTGGGTAAAATTTATTTCATTAAAAATGTCAGATAAATATTGACTAAATTTCTTTTAAGAAAAAACGGTTTTAAATCTAAGATAATAGTGTGTTAAAATGAGTTTTAAACTGCAATTTTTCATAGTAGCATTTAAATAAACAAGCATATATTTTGTAACAAAAAGAAACATTCTAGAGTGAGATTTTCATCCAGAAAACCCAACCAGATAAATGAATTATCATGTTTATAATCTGAAAGCAGAATTACAATTCACTGTGCAATAATCTATCAATATGTGCATTAAATTGAAAATTCTCATCTCTGAAAATTATTGTAAATCTATTTTTTGGAAAAAAGAAGGCATTGGAAGAAAAATAAATTACACTGAATAAAAAATTAAAGCCCAGTTAATTCCTAGCTCAGGTTCACTGCCTGTGGAGGGAGTATGCAGTGTTACTGATTGCATCAGAGAACAACTCTTGTCTAAGTAATAAAATGGACTGCAAATATTTTCCATTTCAGTGCTGTAATGCATATCAGGGATTAATCTTTTTTTTTCTTTTGGCCTAAGAGGCTATAAAGGAAACCTTTTTGCTCTCCACAATATTCTGATAGATCAGAAGCTTCTTACAGTCATCTTGAACAAAAGGAAAACAGAAAGCAATGTTTGATTTTTGAAAGGGTAGCATGATTTTCGATCAATGTCCCAGGGATTTTCAATGGATTTTGGCTCTGAAATTTTTAAAGGATGTCAGTACTGTACAGAGATATCAACTTGCTTTGACTACAATTGAACTAGCTTTGGGACTGGAAGTAGTATAGTTCTTTTAAGCTTAAACTAATTTATGAATTAAGCTGAGAAACAGGTTTGCTAATTTGAGCGAAGCATGATGACGACTGACACTCTTTCATATGATTGAAAGAGCAGAGTGACTGAAAGCAGCTAACATGGTTCCTGCGTCCTTACTAGGTAAATTTAGTTTATCTTTTGCAAGCTCCATCAACATTTTAAACAGCTAGTCAGACAGTTAGAATTTGCCACCTTTGTGAATACTCAGATCCTCTCAATCTTTGGTTGCATCAAATCCGTAAAAAGTACTCTGAGGAGGCATCAAAGGCAAGGAAGACTGTGGTGCTATCAAGAAATCCACACCTTCCGGATGAAGGATTTGTACTGACCATTGATTTAACTTCAGATTCAGCAGGCAATGAGAGGGTGAGCAGGTCACTGGATAAGGGATAGTGGTAAGTTTCTTTCTAGTGAAACCCCAAAAAGATCTATTCAGGTACTGATTTTAACATTCAAATTATTTATAAGTATTCTTTATATGTTTCATTGAGATGATGGAGCTTGTCCAAAGAAAAGCAACAAAGCTGGTGAAAGATCTGGAGCACAAATCTTATGAGGGGCATTTGAGGGAGCTGGGGTTGTTTAGCCTGGAGAAAAGGAGGTTCAGAGAAGACCTTATCACTCTCTACTTCTGGATCCCTTTCCCCCCATGGCGTGGGGCGGCCCAGTTCTAGTTCCATTTCCGTCTGAGGAACCATTCCGACGTCTTGAAGGATAGGGAAAGGGAACTCCAGTATCAGGGGTTTCTTCAGGCCCTGAGCCTGGAGGGGAGAGGTGCTCCCCCCTCCCCCCACGCACATGGCCCCATGGCCGGCACGGAGACAGCACACCGGGTGTGGAGAGGAGGCAAGAGAGAGTTTATTGTTGAGGATGTTACATTTATAGGGTTTAGGAGGATTCACAGAGTAACCAATTAGAAGTCTCAAGGGGCTTACAGGAACACCCAATCACAGGAAGGGGTTAACAAAGTCCAATGAGAACACCTTAGGACATCTCAGGACATTCCTGCATGGGAGATAACAGTTGTCCTGGGGGGTGTTGGGAAGAAGAAGCATGTGTTTGCAAACAGACCACAAAACACCATTTTGAAACGTTTAAACAACAGTTTTCTCATATAATGCAGGTTTAGTGCCACACTCTACAGCTAACCTGAAAGGAGGCTGTAGAGAGGCAGGACAAAAGGAAGCAGGGCAAAAGGAAATGGCCTCAAGTTATACCAGGGTTTAGATTGGATATTAGGAAACATTTCTTCACTGAAAGGGTTGTCAAACACTGGGACAGGCTGCCCAGCGAAGTGGTTGAGTCATCCTCCCTGGAGGTATTTGAAAGATGCATCTGTGACACTTAAGGACATGATTAGTTGTTGGACTTGGTAGCGCTGGATTAGTGGTTGGACTCAATGATCTTTACATTTTCCAATGTAAATGATTCTATGAATCTAGGATTTAGGAATTTTTAAAAAACTTGCCCATCCTAAGTTATAAAGCAAGATGGAAACAGTATGTTTATTTCTCTTTTTTTTTTTTTAAAAAGAAAGAATTTTGTGTGGTTTTTTCTGAGTCAAAGATACCATTCTCTTTTCTTCCATATTCCAAAACATCTCAAAGGAAAAAAAGTACAAAAAATTAATTCTGAAAGGCAAACAATTTAATGGCATTAGAAGACACTGTAAACAACAATCTAAAATTCAGAGATGCTGTTTTTTTAATGTGCTACACACTATTTGAAAAATTATGTAATATTAATTTAATTAATTTACTATGTTGCTTGTACAAAAAAGCTGCCAGCTATTTTATAAAACTTGTAAGAGTATAGCTCACTTCTGTGATTTTTCTAATTGAATGCCATCACACTACAATTGTACATGAGTAATTATATGCATCACTAATCCCTGTCTTGCTCTCAATAAGTCTGTTCATATGAATAATGTTTACACATTTTGCTTCTAAATAGGAAACCAGACAATAAAAAAAAGGCAATGCAATGAAAATTTAATAATAACAGAAAACAGAATAAAAGCCACTATAAAGAGCAGAAAACCAACAAACAAAACCCTGCTCCAGGATTTTAATTCATATTTTTAAATAGCTGGTTTTCCATTCTTGACTATTTTGCCTTTTATCTTCTCTACATGTACAAAATTTATTAGCTACCTTTTATTAAGCCTTGACCCTGAAAATGCTTTGAAATATGAATAAAGATTTGAGAAATCAGATTGCCAACAGAATTTAAGCATTTAAGCTTTTACGTGAAGAATTGCCAATGGTGTGATGGTTTATGGTTTTATTTACAGAATTTTTTTTGTTAAGATTTACTTGCAATAACCTTAAAAATTACCTGATACTTGTAAAATAAATACTTGTAAAATTCTTTGAGAATAACCCCACCTATGCTGTATTAACAAGCACTTGATTTGTCCCCAAAATTATAGTTTTAGTAAAATTAAAATAATAGGAATTTCTCTGTTAAAGAGTTACATATTAAAACTGTGTGATAGGTCATATTTCTGTTTAAAAACTTAGTAATTGCATTTACCATAACACAAATTTTAACATGTTCAATCTCAAGGATAAATAAAAATACTGTTTTTCAATACTAAAAATTACATTAAACTCTTTCCATATTATGTAATGAAAGGAGGATTTGAATGAAAGATGATCCTAAACTTAAAATAGCCCAAACAACAAAGCAACAAAAAAGGGGTTTTTGTTCTATATTTTTAATTAAAAAAAATTAACTGGAGAAATTGTCTCAGCTCCTCAAGATATCTGTATTCAACCAGATTATGCATTTGCCTGCTATCAATATATTATTTCAACTTAGTGTATCCAAACCTTAGAGCTGGATATCTTTATAGCTGAAGAAATATTTTTATTCAGGAAAAGTGACAAAAATTAAATACGGTTGTTAAAATAGAGTTGGGGCAAAAAAAGGAAAAGAACCTAGTTTTGTCTAAAATCTTTATCTAAATCTTCTGTAAGATTTGAGAACCTGAAGAAGCAAATGCATCCTTTATGGCTATGGAACTTGCACTGTTTGAAAACCTCTGCCTCCTAACTTCTAAATCCCTGTTAACTCATTCCAACCAAGTGAGGAACTCGCAATGACTGAGTAGTCATATCAACTGATATTGTGATTATTCACGTGGCTGCAAATAGGTGCAGCATATAAGTGCAGAATCAAATTCACGATTTCAGGGTGAGGCATAATATGGGCATGATTTAACATATTCATAATTTGATGCTTGTTCATACGTTTCACATTACTCAATCAAGTAAATGTCTGTGTGTGGATGGACCATTGAAAGAGATCAAAAATGCCACCCTAACCTCAAACCAAGATCCCATGGAGTCTCTCTGCATGACTCTCTCTGTCTAGGCTTTGCTGAGTATCATCATGTTCCTGTTGGCCCATTCCTCCATCCTGTCCGTGTCATTTTTGGCGGCAGCCCTGCTTTTACATATACTGATGGTACCTGACCCAGTCTGATGTCATTTGCAAACTTTATGAGCAAGCACTCCGTCACCTTCTCCTGGCCATTGACAAAGATGTTAAACAGAACAGTTTTCAGAACATATATTCTTCTTCTATAAAATAGTTGACCACTTTTTTAAATCACAATTTTAATACAAAAATGGCAGACAGAGTCTCTGGTACTTCTTTCTTATATTTCTGGGTGGTTCTTCCCATGCAGAAGAAAATCTGTAACAAAATGTGCATACTCATGAAATGAAATTTGTACAAAGAGGGAGAGACAAATCTGTAGAATCTGCTTGGGGAGTTTCTTTAAAGATATTAATGAAATTATTTGGTCTTGATTTTCTATGATATTTTACATACTAATTTTTAAAGAAATTATTAGAAATATTCATTTTTTTCACCTGAAATATACTGTTAGATATAACATTATTATGGTTAGCAACACGTAAATGTTGCATATAAGCAACATGTAAAAAAAATCTCAGAAGAATCCATGTTGGTGTCTTTTTATCAGTTTGTCCTTAGGTCAAAATCAATTGTGTGCCAAAATCTAAGTGAAATTATAATCTACTGATACACAATAGTGTATCTTTACATTCCTTCACCATAACTGTAATATTTGTAGAGATGTAATTCAAGGGAAGATGCAAAAAGTTCTTCATGCAATTACACCACTATTTAATCTGACAAAATTTTGTCTTTCAGTAATATACAAATAATGTTCTCTCAAAAGGTCTCTGAATTACTATCTCAAAATCTACTGTTGATATTCGATCTTGATATAGTTTTATCAGTTTTATTTAACACTAAGGGAAAGAAGATAATTTTTCTTTACTTTATGTCTTTCAGTCTTTCAGACTTCAGTTTCACAAGGCCACTAAAATTCTGAGACCTTTCCAGTGGCTTAGTGAAAGTATGTCAGCTTTTCCAAAAACTTCTCAGTGGTTTCATTTTGTCATAATAGATAGCCCAAAGTTATACCAGAATATAAAATTTTTTGTACAGATCAGTATCACTTAATGTGTACATGACAAAAAGTTTTAGTTGACAAAACAAAAACAGTATCATAAGACTTTTCTTATGTTTGGTGTTACCCTACCCATTTCATGTACTATGCAGATTGTAAACCAATTTAATGGCTGTACTGGCAATAACTGAAGGAATCTCTCTCCTTCTTCAGTGTTTTAATGGTTCAAACCATGCCCACTCATATCTTTACAGTAATTGTGTACTATACAAACATTGCACGTGTAATTTTTTTTCTAGTAAGTGTTGCCCTCAGAGATTTAAAGGAAGAAGTTTAAATTTTTTTTGAGGGAGTGGCAGTTCAGCATTTGGCTTGCATTACAGTACCTCATATATTTGGCAATGAAAGTTCTTGGTTTGTGTCAGATACATCAGTTTATTGGACAAATCATAGAAGCATAGAACAGCAAAGAATACACAAATCTTACCCATATCAATTGTAATGTCACAGCCAGAATGCTTCATAGATATATTCAGAGGGAAAAATAAAATCTTTTATGGAGTAACTGATATTTTGGGGAAAAATTTTGAGGCCTAAGTTTTTCCTCAGGTTTGAAAGTAATATTTTCTAAAATATTCTAAAACGTGTCTCATTTGAAAATATGTATTTATGTATTAAATTCCCATTGAAACAATATATCTAAACAATATATATTCCAACATGAATATATTGGAAAAATTCAGAATTAAAGTGGTGGTCACATTTCATTCCAACCACTTATTTTTTCATGTTTTGATAACCTTATATTGCTCAAAGGGGAGACACAAATTAAAAAGTGTGGTAACTGTAACTTTGCAGATAATGAATCCTAATTATAACTACCCTGTTGAAACAGGAAGATCTTAGATTCAGTTGCTTTTTGTCCTTTTATATCCTTAATTTAAACTTATTCTTTCTTTAATTGCCATTCTCTTGAACTGTGTAATGGTCAGCAACGGAGGAGTGGATACAGAGAGCACTAAGCCACAGGAAAATCTGTGGATTATACTTGTAATTAAATATTTATATTTCCAGAAAAAAATGTGAACTAAATTTTCAGCTATTCTTTGTTCTGTTACTTAGTGACTTGTGAACGTTTAGCTTTTCCAGAATCAGATTTACGTACTCATTTTTGAACTCTGTTACCTTTAGCAGTTCCATTTTCCTATTTTTCCCATCATACAAGGCTACCAAGTCTGCTCAGGCCATCTCTTCCACTTCCTTGTTTCTTATACTTGGTCTTGTTAAACCTCATGGGATCCCTGTGGGCCCATTTCTCAAGCTTTTCCAGATCCCTTTGGATTGCTTTCTGTTCTTCAGGTGTGAATGCATCATTAGTGTCATTTAGGATATAGTATGCTTTAATGTTTTATATTACACTTTTATAAAATGTCATGCTGGAATGCATGTGAAGACTATTGACTCACAGCTCACTGGGTTGTTTGTTTTTTTTTTCCCGTGGGCGATTGCAAGTAAGGCCATGTACATCTTGTGTGATCTTAAAGTATCTATGATCTAATACATTTTATATATGTTTACTGTAGATACTACACTTAAAATAAATGGAGAATAAAATCTTACTAATTTCAGTTAAGCTAAAGCAAATTTTAAAATAAACAATCTATAGATCCACTATGCCTAGCTATCACAGAAGTCTCATTGATAAGATAGAGCTTCCCTGCCAGTCAGAAACTGGTGAATGAATAGAAAGAAAGGTACTGCCCGGTGAAAGCATAGTGTGCTATTAAATATTCAGTGAAAACAAAGCTGTGTGTTGAAGTAATGTCCCCACTACTTCTTTGGAATTCTATTTAATCCTTATAAATTTGGATTATGCATAAAGGCTAAACATTGACAATTTATGAAGTTAGTTGGCAAAAACAGTTACTATAATGAGATTCAAAAGGAATGTGGCAGAACAGTGGCAGTAATAGTTTATGTGATATGTACCATCAAATCAACATCAGGGGCAGGATTCTTGGATCACAATAAGGACAAATCTCTTTAACTGTTTACTGGTTTAAAATATTTGGGTTTTATGCAAGTACATTTCAATTTTTTTCTTTTATCTTCATTTCTCATTCACAGATATGAGCTATCAGAAAGAAGTTGAAATACTTTGTACAGATATGTGGATAAACTTTCACAGTTATTTAACATTCATAACTATGACATTACTGTTTATTGGTCAGAGGTCTCTGTGACTAAATAATTAAGTCACTAATATCTTTTGCTTTTCAGAGGTATGAAATCTAAGGATATTATCAAGGTGGGAAAATTTCTCAAATAAATTAAAAGAAAATGATAGAAAAAAACAGTGCCTTCTGTTTTCTAATAGAAGAACCATAGGAGGGACTGCTATGACATTCTCTGATCCTGTGAGGAAATGTGGCCCTTCAGAGTTAAAAGGAAGGTACTACCTTTAACTACCCATGTCTGCTAGTCACTATCATCAGTAAGGTAAGATGAAGTCTTCTATTATGTCCTCATATTGTCGCTAAAATGAAAAAACAAAAGCAAAATTACTTTGCCAAGGGACATTCTATTTGCAAATACTGCAAAATGCTTTGGGTATTCTGGATGTCTGCAGTAGTGGAGCCAAGCACACTCCATGAGTGACATGATTACTGTATGTTCCCTACTGCACAGCTAAAACATCTTGAGAGCTTATGCCAAGGATCTTGAAGCTGGTTAAGTAGAGCTGCTTCAAGTTCTTTGATGTTGATTGCACCATCTGTTTACTCATTCCTGTCTGTTGTTTACTATGGGAGTCACCTCCTAAGCTAAAATACCCCACTGTCATTATGCTCTGAGACAAATTTTGTAGGAAGAGATAGTAGCTGACAAATTGATAGAATTGGAAAAAAGTTTTCAAAAACAGCCTTTGTTTAGGTCTTAAATAGAAACAGCAATTTCACAATCTAGCAATGTGTCAAGAACAATTTTTCTGTGGTTAGCTTGATTGTGCTCATCAGTTAGACAATTTGAGTAAAAAGTTAGGTAGCAGCTACAGACCAGGGACCATTTTAGAATGGAAAAAAATAATAATGCTATTAGTTTCTGTATGACAAGAAAGAGAGATCAGCTGTCCTGTGGAAGAAATGAGTAAGGAGGAAAGTTTAAAATTGTGAAACAAGCATTTCTAATTACTTATTTTTTTCTCCTCTAAAATCCAATTGAACCATGAATTTCAATTATCAGGACTGTTAGGAGATGTTCTGTTGAACTTCATTCAAGATCAGTACTGAGAAGTGAAACCTTAGATTTTTGTGGAAGTCAATCTCCCATTGGTAACTAAGCATCAATACCCCTTATTACTTTTTTTTTCAGTTCATCTGCATATTTAATGGTTATAGACTTTAATCTTCAACAAAATTATTCAATGTACTGTGTTGCATTTTCTGTCTTCATATATACAGATTCTGAAAATTATGTTAGTTGGATCAGGAGTTGTTTGAGTGTTAGGAGAAAGCCTTGTTCCAAGACAGGATCTCATTTCGGGAATATTTTCTCTGATTTCTTTGGGAGGAAATAAGTTAAAGCATGCAGCATACAACAATTTAAGTCTAGTAAAAAATGTAATTTTCTTTTGAACTTCTGTCAGTTTACAGGAAGATTATAATTTCTTTTAGGATCTTACAATACAGAGAGACCTCTTATGAACAAAACTACTCTTTAGGCTTTTTAGACATCTGAGATAAATGAGCCCTAAATCTGGGATATGCCATTAACACTGTAGTCAGAGCAGTAACATACAAATTACTACTTACAGCATTGCAGACCAATACCAGAAACCCAAAAAAGAGTCTTAATATGTAGCTACACTTAGATATCAGTACCTTTCATTTGATAATAATACTCAACCAAATAACCCTTTTAGTTTAATTGTGCTTTAGTAGTTAAAACTAAGCTCCTGGTCCTGATAATAATGTAGTAGTGCCTTTGTTTTTTGCAAAATTGATGCCAACAGCAACTTTTACATGAGTTAACTGCCAATGAGCTATGACATCTTTTGAGAAAGAAACTTTAAGAATTTTGCAATTGTACTGATCATGTTAGGTCAAGTCTTATGACATTTTTTGCTTCTCATACTTGTGTTTTTCAAGTTTTAAAAGATTTAAACAAAGTAACACAAATCCTTTTGCCTCTTGAAATAAGGTTACTTTGGATAAACAGTAAGCCAAAAACATTGGTTGCCGCCTTTTCAAACCAAATGGAGGGGTTAAGTTTTGGGTTTGAAGAATATATAAAAATTAAAATTTAAAATATCAAAAATACTAATACTAATTCAATGATAATATAACCAAGGCATTTCATTAAAGAGAGGGGGAGAATACAGCTCTATGTTGGGGGGGGTGGTGTTTAAGTAAAAAAAAATTAACTAAAGCAATTTTTTTTCTATGAAATTTGGGGGTGTTAATTTTCCGGTTGATGAAATTGTTCATCAAGGTAGTAATTTCCTAAAACAAATAATAAATCTGCAGTTCAGATTTCTAGAAAACACTTTTCTTATCAAAGATTTTGCTAAATGTCAGTACATCGATCACTAGTTTTAATATTTTTTTTTTCTCGCTGCTCACAAATGTCCAAACATGTTCAGAAAATAAGTACTTAATTTTTTCTAATAACTTCTACAAACAGTTTCAATTTAAATGATCTCATTAGTGAATTTATCTAATGATTTAGGGAATACAATTTTCATTTAAGTATAGTGGCATTAGTAGATTTTTGTTGTATTAATTTTGCTTTTTCCCTTTACTAAATGTATTTCAGCAAGTTAAACTGAAAGCCCGCATTCCTGAAAACAGTAAATAAAGAAGTTACAGTGATGTTTTGGTTTAGATCAAGACTATAATTTTGAAGTGAATCTCCTAATTATTGTCACTTATCACACATACACTTAGATTCATATCACAGGCTGGTTTCAAAGTGTCAGCTGTTTACATTCTGGATGAAAATGAGGCCAAACATAGAAAATAAATACTTCTAGTGTTCTCTAACAGCTAAAATAGCTTCAATCCAGGGTTCCTATCCAGAGTAAAACCTTCTATAGTGTGGACACTGGATCTTCAGTATTTACTGTTTCAGCCCGAAGTGTATAATCCACTGACTCACATGCACCACTCACGAGTGTAGACGCATTAAATAATCCAGGTAGAAAACTGGCAGGGAAAGAACAGAATGCACACTCTGTGCATAATTAGTTTAGATGGAAATAACTTTAACATCCTTAATGTTGCAAAGCAAGCAAAAGAAAAGGAATCCTCATTTGGGAGCTTTTAAAAGGATCTGGGACCACTGCATTCCATCATCTGACCTTGAATGTATTTGGAATAATGCTTTTGAAAGATATGGTTGCTTGTTCTGTCCTGCAGAAGAGACAGGTTTCACTTTTAACCTGCATATTTGTTAAGAAAATCAAGTTCTAGTTCCTTGTTCATCATATTTAAACACCTTCCAGATTAAGTGTACAAGTTCCTTCGCCTTTTGCAATCATGTGGTTCAACAATGGAAAATTATTTCTTAGGTGTTTCTATTCTTTCTTTCTCTCTTTCCTTCTTTTTCTTTCTTTCTTTCTTTCTTTCTTTCTTTCTTTCTTTCTTTCTTTCTTTCTTTCTTTCTT
>NW_016690184.1:1746694-1750266 GCF_001604755.1 Lepidothrix coronata
TATTATACACATTTTATAAATACAGACAAGGACAGTTACATGTTTTGGACATGACAACAAAACTTTGAGTAAGAAACATTGACTCCAGAATTGACTCCAGAATTGTTGTGCCCTAAATTTCTATTTTGAAAAATATGTCCATTAGTACAACTGTTGATTATAAAGATAAGTTACAAATATTTCCTGGGTTTCAACAAATGACTGTGCATTAAAATAAACTATAGTTTGCATAAAATGAAATATTATTGCTAAAAACCAAAGGGTCTAAACTCAAAGGATTTTAAACAGATTTCAAAGACTGAGTTGAAGTAGAAAAGAAACATAGGGGAGCATCTGAGCTGGCAGAGAAAATGCTTGCAATTAAGTAATTTTAGAAGAAAGAACCTGAAAAACTCATCTCAACTCCTATAAAATTACATATTTCATGTTGTTACCTTGCTGAGATGAGGAATGTTTGGATGGTGCATAGTTGTAGGAGGTATGGAACAATTTACAAACACATGCTGCCTTCAAATTATAGCACTCTCCTTCTAAGTAATTATTTGCACATTGTCACTATTGATTACACTAAATACATTATTAAAAGACTATTTTTTGGGAAGGAGAAGAACATGACTCAGTAGATAAGATTTTTATCTTTAGAAACAGACAATAATTGTGTGAGCATTTGGAAATGAATATTGATTTGTTGGACTTTTGTTTGAATTTAACTATAGTGTAAAACCCCTACACAGTTAAAGTGATTGGCTAGCACTTTTTTGCAAAGACTCTAAGGTAATAATGTACATAAAAAGTACAGAAATACATGGCATACAGATTAACTGTACATTTCTGAGAGATTAAAAAAATGAAATTCTATTTACAGAACTAGTGATCTCCAAAGTCCATTTTTAAGCACATAGTTCTATTTTCTGTGCAATTATTTGTGCTTAGTTTAACATCTGACATGAATGCTCAGCCCTTTTCCCTATTACCCCACTAAACTTAACCTAAGTTATTTCATTAAATTCGGTAAAACTAAGATTTCACATCTAGGAAATTAGAAACTATTTATTCAGTTGTGTTCATCACACCACTGACTCTCGTTTTCAATATGAAACAAAGCCAGTTTTGAAGACCATTATTTTGGTTGGAGGGATCAATTACCTACAGAGCTAGGTAATTGCCTAAAGCTCCTGAATCAATGAAAATTTGGTACTAATCTTGTGCATTGCATACAGGTAGTATATCACATCACATTACATTTAGATAGTACATCACATTAAAAATGCATGCACACATTGTTCCCTATAAATAATATCCCTCCAATGTTGAGAAAAGTAATCCACATCTTTAGAAATATTATTTTTTAAAAAGATATGAACTCAAACTTCACTCCTCTAAAAAAGTATTCATTTTTTTATTAAGCTTTGTGATACTACAAGTACATACTAGCAAAAATTGATACTTGTGGGTGTTTATACTCTCTGGTGCATTTGGTTTTCTGAATGCATACGTACAAATTCTGTCCCTGTGCATAAACTCCAGTCCATGTTAACACCTGAATTGAACATACCCACCTTTGTGCCTGTTGCCTTTGAAGAAGGTTCCTGGTTATACCAGGGAATTTCCATGGATCACTCAACAGGTTTTAGATTGTTAGGCAGATATACCCTAAGATGTAGACACCGCCATGAAATTCAGAGATTCTCGAAATTCCTATACGTGCAGCTTAACTTCTGTGAAAGACATATTTACCATTAATGGAACCTGGTCTTTTGTCCTAGAAAGAATTCACTTTGGGAGAGGTAGACAATATAAATACACTTCAGCCACTGCTTCCTCTGGGCTTCCCACTCATTTAAGTGACGTTAGTTCCAAGTTATTCTTCTATCTACTTCTGAGAGAATAAGTCCTTGAAACTGTCCTTCAAGACTGAACAATTGCAACACAGTAATACTGTAACAAAGTTGATCAGACAAACTCCAAGGAATATCAGAAAGAGACAAATATTTGGAAGAGAAATATTTACCAGAAACATACTGTTAGATGCTTTTAAAAACTAAACACTGTACAGTGTGATAGAGCTCATCTTTTTGCTGATTTTAAATTGTATACTTTTATATCACGTTGAAATTGAAATCCAAATTACTTTTTCAGCTTCTTGGCAATTTATTATTTGAATCAACAATTACTTTAAGGTACATTTTACATGAAATTTTCACTTTTATTTATTTTTCTGTGCTAGCACTAAAAAAAAAGATAAAATATCTGTTGACCAGTTGTTATGAAAAAACATCATATTTTATATGGAGAAATAAAGATAAAATGAGGCACCATGCTTACCATTATAGAAGACTACTTGGAAGATGGAAAAATTATATTTTGCTATGGTCATCTCAATTCATATTATTTGTTGTTAACTCTCAGTAGCACGAGTATTAACAAGTTAGAATTTAATGATAAATACATATCTACAGCTGAACATTTGTTAAATGAAACACCATTTCTTAGTAATTTCCAAACACATATTTAATATTTATTGTTCATCAATATTTGCTAAGTAATTCAATTTTCTTAATTAGTATGGCTCATATTAAACAACCGGAACTAGCATACACGTGAAAGAATAAAACAAATCTGTTTTAGAGTTGTTCTCTAATGGTAATTAACAAGTAATTTATTAAATTTCTTCTTCACGTATGTTTTCTCTAGTTGAAGAAAATTAATTGAAGTGAACAGCAAGGGAAGTTACCTCATTCTGAGTTGATTAACAATTTAATCACATATATATTGTCTGCACTTGTTTATAAAACAGGTAATGGTCAAAGCAACTAACCTTTAACCCTTATGTGTCCTTGATTAGAAATATCAGATCTATCCCAAGACCTGGGCATCTGACTGTGACAGAAACAAATACTGTAGAAGAATGTAATTGATCAAAACTCAGATCTCACCTAAAGACATGTCAACTGCTTCTGAACTGATTAAAGCTGATTTGTAGCATTTTCTCAAGAGATCTCTACATTACCTTATTGTTCTTGACTAAATCTCTGGAGAATGCAACACAGTTTTTCAGTTTAGGTACATATTCATATCTATTCTCCTGGAATAATATTTTGTAGCATTTCCAAATGTCACCAAAATGTGTTAAAGTTTCCATTCTGCACACACAAAGCCTGGTCTTCCTAAAATTTCTTTACAAATGTTTCAAGTTTTCATCAGTTTCTGTGTAGAATGCACATTTCCTTCCCTATTTTGATTAAAAAATATTAAGACCCTGACTCTTTGCAGTTGTTTCTTCACTGCTACTGTCAGGATCTTCAAAAACCTCTGTACCAAACAAGCACAGCTCAAAAAACCCATATTGTTTTCATCATCATCATCACGGCTAGGCTTCGCGAATGAAGATTTGGGAAGGGCTCTACCCATGTTTGTTACAAGCACTTTGGTGGCTAAAAAGGCCAATATGAGATAGGCACATCTGGCTGCAAAAGGCATAGCAGAAAGACTGCAAGACACGATTCTTTCTGCGTTGTCTTTTCTCCTCGAGAGTGATCCTGCGTGTTTTCTCAAAGGCATCAGCAGTGTTA